>NW_017731492.1:1719294-1742528 GCF_001890085.2 Hipposideros armiger | reverse complement strand
TCTTACCCATCGTGCCACTCGGCCGGACCTATAACATTTTTTATAGTAATGTTATATCTGCTTTCCTCTTATTCAAGAGTAATTTAGCCTTACTTCAACTCGCTTGCAGTTTTTATTTGTCTTGTCATCAGTATTTGTTGGATTTTTTTTTCTTTAGTCACTTTGATATCCTTGGTCTTATAGTGTTAGAATTTATAGTTATAATCATCATAACTATATGTTTGGTCTAATATGTGAAATTCTGCAAATAAGGGAGTCCAAATGCACGAGAGAAACAGTGTTTGTGATCTATGAAGGCAGAAGTTAGGCTGTGAAAGTCTCCCAAACATGAGACACAGGAATTGTTAGTGTAGGAATAAGATCTCATTTATGTCTAGTAAAAATGAAAGTTTTCTTTTGACAGGATTATATAATGTAACAGAAATGTAAAGCATAATAAAATATATTGTATATATTTTAATATATACAAATTATAGTCTTTTATAGGTATATAGAAGATATATTTAATAAAGTATAAAATAACAAAATAGTATTCATGAAAACACTGTACATGTAATTCTTCTTTGCTGGAAATTGTTTAAATTGTGTGAAATCTATCTGACTTCCAGTGCTGTGGAACAAAAACTTGTAGCTGTATTACAAATAGTGACTATGTCAGTGTGATGGCTGATATTTTATGCATCTTAATTATCACTAATAAAATAACAAATTAGTTTAAGATATTTGATATTTTATTATAAAAAGACTTCATATCTAGAAATAGTATGCATTCTTTATTTTTCCAAATAAAAATGAAAAGTCCCTTAACATTTTAGGTAATATTAATCATGTTTGATGTTCATATGTTTATTTTTATCTGGGTGCTTTATTAAATTCTTAAAATAATTTGTTTTAGTTGAGTTTTTGGATTTTATAGATTAAAGTTATAATAGAAAATGATCATTTTTCGTCTCATATTTCCAATGTTTTTATTTTTCTTTATTTTATAACCAGAGCTTTCATTTTTTTCAATTATTGTAGAACCAGAATTTTCTTTCTTGAAGTCAATCGTCAATTCTTTTGAATGCACATTCAAGATTTTTGTAGAAAAATTACTTCAGTAGTAATTTTCCAAGGCTTTATTAGACCCCAAAATACCTTTCTGTTGTGCAAACAGATAAATGATAACTTGTCTGTATTCAGTCAATATGGATAATATATTTTATCCCAGAACAGTGAGAGAAATATATATTATTCCAGAACAGTGATAGAAAAACTCTCACTGTCTTCCATTATTTATTTCTGAAAATTCCTTAGTTTCTACTGTACAAAAGTAATTGTGATTTTGCTACTTGAAACTTACATAATTTTATTTTTTATTTAAATTTTATATGTCTTATGGCATGCTTGATTTCAGTGTTCTTGTTATGTAATGATCTTATTATTCATTCAGATATTGATTTTATCCCATTCATTTTGATTTCCTTGGGAATTTCTATTATTGGCAATGTGAATACAGCATAGTTGGGTCTTGTTTTGTATTTTTAATCCATCTAGCCATTCTGTGTCTTTTGATTGGAGGGTTCAATCCTTTCACCTGTAATTATTGACTGGTAAGGACATAGTAACGCTATCTTATTGCTTTGTAGTCCTTTTGTTCCTTTATTCTTGTTGCTGAAGTTTCTTAAGTGGACTCCAGAGCTCTCCCAGTGCTGTTTTTGTTGGTAACTCTAATTGTTGATCTTCATGAGGGGACGCCGGCTGAGGTCTCCTACATTGCCATTTTGGTGATGTTTGGCTATCTCCTCCTTCAAAGTACACTTTGTTTGTTTGTTTGTTTATTTATTTATTTATTTATTTGTTAGTTTCAGGTGTACAAAACAAAATAATGATTAGCCATTTATACCCCTCACAAACTGATAACCCCCTCCAAGTCTACTACCTCTCTGACATTGTATATAGCTATTACAACACCATTGACTATATTCCCTATGCTGTACTTTGCATCCTGTGATATATTTAATTATAGTTGACATTCAACATTATTCTCCATCAGCTTCAAGTGTACAGCGCAGTGTTCAGGCATCTACACAATTTACGAATTGATCCCTCTGATAAGTCCAGTGCCCACCTGGCACCCTACATAATCTTTACAACATACTGATTATATTCCCCGTACTGTATTCCACATCCCCGTGACTATTTTGTGACTACCAATTTGTACTTTCTAATCGTTTCACCATCTCCCCCACCCCCCAAACCTCCTCCCATCTAGGAACCATCAGTTTTTTCTCTGTATCTCTGTTTTGTTCACTTGCTTATTCTGTTCTTTATATTCCACATATATGTGAGATCATATGGTATTTATCTTTCTCAGCCTGACTTATTTCACTTAGCATAATATTCTCTAGGTCCATCCATGTTGTTGCAAATGGTAAGATTTTGTTCTTTTTTATGGCTGAGTAATGCTCCATTGTATAAATGTACCACAACTTCTTTTTTTTTTTTTAAAGATTTTTATTGGGGAATTGGGGGATGGGAACAGCGCTGGGGAATTGGGGGAAGGGGAACAGACAAGTTGCTGTCCTTTTGTTCTTCAATCTAGTTGTGGAGAATGTTGCTTCACTGGCCCAAGTTGGCACCATCATTGCGCTCTTCCCGGGCGAGGCAGATCAGTCGCTGGCTTCTGGACGGCCGCTCACTGTGGCTGCTGGCCGCTCACGCTGGCTGCTGGCTACACACGGTAGCCCATGGCAACCCACTGCCACAGGGGCTGCAGCCTACGCCGTTGCCGGCGACTCAAGGCAGCCCAGCTCCAGGTTGAGCTATTGCTCAGCATCTTAGCTGTAGAGGGCAGTGTCACTAGGCCTCATATGTGGGATCCGAACTGGGGCCCTCTGGTGTCCCAAGCCAGTTCTTAACCATTGCGCCACTCGGCTGGCCCCCGTACCACATCTTCTTTATCCAGTCATCTGTTGATGGGCATTTTGGTTGTTTTCATATCTTGGCTATTGTGAGTAGTGCTGCAATAAACATAGGAGTGCATATATTTTTTCAAATTAGTGTTTTGTATTACTTTGGATAAATACCCAGGAGTGGAATTCCTGAGTCATAAGGTAAAAGTATACTTTATATATCAAGTCTTTTTTCATCTAGAAATTATTATTTTCACATTGTTTTTCATTGCTGAAAGGTATATTCATAGATCCATGATTAATTTTGTTCAGTGGTATATATTTGAATATAATTTGTTAATCTTTTTGAATAATGAATACTTTTTATTTAAATTATTTTACATGGATTTAGTGGATGACAATTTTGGTAACTGCCACTCATTCAACCATCATTGTTAAAGTTGCAAAATCATATGTATTAAATATTTTAATTTTTCTTGTTACTTATAATTATGAATATTAATTATAATATGAGCCATAGGCTTGTTGACCTGTTGGCACTTACTAAGAAACGATAGGCCTTAGTGGTGCTTCTGGTTATTTGTTTTTTTTCCTTTGCTCTGAATATGCATGTTATTAAAACCATCCTCTTCTTCCGAACATAAATAATGTATCCACTCTAATGTGAGTTTCATCTGTTATGAATCAAGAACAAGTTAACCAAAGGTATTTTAACAATGCCTAAAATATGAGTATATGGGTTCTGAGTAAGAACTTGAAGGCCTATTCTAAAAGCGATATATGTAACTTTTATCAAATGACATTGTGATTCTTAGCGCTTTCGTTCAGGAACCTTATTTTCTTGTGTAACTGTTCTTCGCTATGCCTTAGATGAATGGAATTTCCAGATAAATGTAGTGTTACTGTTGTATTTTTAAAACATGTCCTCTCTGGCCAATAAGTGACTCCTCTGTTGACTTCATGACCCCAAAAGACAAATATGATTTGACAGAGAAGCTGAATCTTCCTT
Organism: Hipposideros armiger; assembly: GCF_001890085.2. Classification (NCBI taxonomy): domain Eukaryota; kingdom Metazoa; phylum Chordata; class Mammalia; order Chiroptera; family Hipposideridae; genus Hipposideros; species Hipposideros armiger. Next base: position 1,738,625 of record NW_017731492.1, on the reverse strand, counting down.
CTCACCTCTTGAAAGTTGAAGGAGTAATGCATGTTGCATTTAATGCTAATTCATCCTGACAGTCTCAGTCACATCCTGGAGATGAGCATTTCACAGGGAGCAAGGTTCTTTGCCCCATGAAATATGCTGGGACTTCTGGACGTTCACATGATGTACCAAAATGATTTAGCTAAGTCTTTACAAGGACTGTTGGTTGTCTTTTGGATGAAAATCATAAGTCCCACACTTAGAATTGAAGACGTTTTGTGTAAGGCTCAAGAGAAACTAATAGTGAATCACAAGCTGGATTTTTCATGGAAAAAAAAGAGTGAAGAAACACAAGGTCACTTAGAAAAGATTCCATTGCCAACACAAAGAACATCACAGACGGTTTCTCATAAGGGAGTGCCTTCCTATGGAGGCACTTTCCCTCTGGCCTATGTTTAGTATATGAAAAAGGTCCAGTTGAATAAGAAGATGCCAGTTCTTCTAGTGATTATTAGTTAATGAGGTCATTAAGGTTCAATGATATGCTTTGTCTAAGACAAAATGAAAAGAAAAATATTAATGACTATGTTAATAAAGAAAAAATAATGACTGGTTATGAATATTATAGATCCTATCAGTTTAACTGATTTTACCTCGTGTCATTAATATAAAATTTCTGAAGGAGTGAAAGGCAGGTAAAGGAAAAAAGGGTGACAAGAGCACTAGCCAGGTGAAGGGTTAGTGATGGCGGAAAAACAGTAAGACAGAAATGAAGGTGAGAACACAGCCTACTGAGGCAATCAAAAGATCCACTTACAGTAACCAAGGAAGAAGAAAACATTTGACCTGTATGCATCGAACGTATTATTTAAAAAATGTATTATTAGCAAGTCAACTTAGCATGATACTTAAGAATATGAATTTTGGAGTCAGACAAAATTGCATTTGAATCATACTTCTACAACTTATGAGTTTTGTTATGTTAATGGTGTTGACAGTATTAAATGGAGTCTTTTTTTTTTGTACCAATCAAGGTTTTTTTAAAACATCTGTTTACAGAAAATTCCACCACAAGTGCCTTAACATTCAGGAAAATTTTTATAATAAGAATATTAGAGACAGGGTCATTTGAAGGTTGATTGACTAATTCAGTGGCTTATCAGTCATCAAATTCTCTAGTTCTTTCCAACTTTCTTCTCTGCCATGCTCATCCTTTTGGCTTATTTTCGGAAACTGACTGTCACCACAGTCCCTTTGGGCTACTGTAGATCTAAGAGTTGTATGAAGGTGAAACACGTCCAGAAAAGGGAGTAGTTCTTACTAATCTCCTATTGTCAGTGAGGACAATCTTTCCCAGAATCCCAATAGATTCCTTCTGATCTCATTGGCTGGACTGTGTCAAATGTCAATTCCTGGCAAGGTGAATGGGAGTGCCTCAATTAGCTGTGACCAGCCATAATATTGTCCCTGTGCCTCAGTAGAACCCAGGGACCATATGCCCATGGTGAAGGTGGGCCCATATTCAAACAAGTCCTGTTTCTGTGGAAGAAAGTGGCTGTTAGGCCGAGTTTTTGTCATAGTATGTGATAGCCTGATATAATCATCATGAAATAAGCACTAGATATTATCAAAACTTTAGAACCCATATGTTTAGTGACTCTTTGGTAGATTAGTTAAGAATATTCACATATGCTGTAGGAAATAAGAGAAAGAAATAATTAAGGAAGATAAATGAAATTCAGTATTGATAAGTAAGGAAGTAGTTTCTGAGGCATGCTAGACATGGATTAAACCAAAGGAATTAGTAAAGAGAACATACATGGACTGGACATAGATACAAGAAAAGGGAAGGACACAAAGTCACAGAATATTTATAATTCACAGGTTATATCACCTTGGGCACCAGCTCTGGTCTCATGTATCCTTTCCTAAACAACAAATCAAAGCTATGGCTTCTCAGCTAGTCATTGGTGAGTTAGAACTGTGGCAAGTGTACATGTTCGTGTGTGTTTCTGATAGAAAAAGAGTTGTTTACTCCAGACACCTTCCATCTGCAAGCTCCGTTGTTCAATCTCAACTCTGGTGTTTATAAGCACACCGGCTGCTGGGAGGTGGCGGGAGGGAGAGCGGAGGGAAGAGTGTATATATACATTGCTTAACAAATGACTCAGGTGGTCCCCACTTTCACCTTGTCCTAAGTGTGTGTGTGTGTGTGTGTGTGTGTTTACTGAGTTATAATTGACATATAACATTCTATTAGTTTTAGGTGTACAACATATTCACTATTTGTGTATACTGTGAAATGTCTACAATGTCTAGTTAACTCTGGTTCTAAGTGTTTTAACATACCCTGTCTCTTTCTCCTTGCTTCTCATTATGCATTTTAAATTGATTCAATAAGCTGTGATTTGGGCATCTTTATTTGGTCAGTGAATCTTTCTGGAACAGTTTGCCTAGTAATAATAAACTCAAAGCTTACAAGAAAATCATGGTAATTTTCTGTTGAGACAATAGGGTTATAGAGAGAACAAGAGAGGTGGAAGGGACAGTAGAGATTACCTACCTCAACTCCAGTATTTCATACCTAGGGAATATGTAACAGTGGAGTAATTTTAAAATTTGTTTCTGCTTATGTTGAAGCATAAGTCATATGTTGTCATTCTAACTAATACTTTTTCACTGTGAAATGCAGAAAGGAAGAGACAACTTAATATGCGGTCAGATAATTAAGTTGGCAAACTTGTTGCAACAATGTTGCTAACCTGTTTTGATATCAGAGGGATTATTCACTATGAATTTGCACCAACTGAACAAACAGTTAACCAAGTTTATCATTTGGAAGTGCTGAAAAGGCTGGGTAAAAAAGACAACCTGAACTTTATGCCAACAATACATGGCTTTTGCATCACTACAATACACCAGCTCACAGGACACTGTCTGGGAAGGAGTTTTTAGCCAGTAAACAAATAACTGTATTGAAACACCCTCCCTACTCACATGATCTGGCTCCCAATGACTTCTTTCTTTACCTGAAGATAAAGGAAAAATTTAAAGAAAGACATTTTGATGACATTCAGGACACAAAGGGCAATACGATGATAGCTCTGATGGCCATTCCAGAAAAAAAGTTCCAAAATGGCTTTGAAGGGTGGACTAGGCACTAGCATTGGTGCATAGCTTCCCAAGGGGAGTACTTTGAGGGTGACCATAGTGATATTCAGCAATGAGGTGTGTAGCACTTTTTCTAGGATGAGTTCGCGAACTTAATTGTCAGTCCTCGTAAAGCAAAAGTGATAGTGCTTTGGGGTTTATAATTGATATAATGATTCATCATATAATGATTCTGTTCTTTGTGTTTATTTCATTGATTTGGAAAAAAAATAGAGGATTTCAGAAAAATCTGTAAACTATTCATGGTTGTGAAGCTATGTAAGAGCAGCCTGCAAGGAAAATCATAGGAATTAGACTTTCGAGATAATAGGTAAATATTTAAGAGAAGTAAGGTGGGCATAATCAGCAAAACATGTCAACTGGATTAATTGAAGTAAAACACAAGTAGTTTAGATGAGTAAAAAGCATATTCTTCAGTTCTTTGCTGGTTGGAAAGATGTGCTGTGGCAGAATTAGAAGAGAATTAACATGACTGAGTTGTTTTTATGGGTTTAGATGAGTAAAAACTTGGGCTGGGCTGCAGTTGTAAAGGAGACGTGAGATTCGGTCATTTTGGTGTCTCTGTTTTGTCATGCTTATCGTGTGAGATCACTTCCCCATTTTACAATTTTCTGTTTTGTTTTGCTTTGTTTGTTTGCATGTTCTGCAATGCTGTGCGTTATTGGTTCATTCGGCACTAACAGAGACTGCCAACTGTAAGCTGAGTACGACACTGCCCTTTTGTGAGTCAGTGTGGGCTGCCCTTATTTTGCGAATAGAAAGAGTATTGATTTCTAATAAAACTTAGGAAAACCGTAGTAAGGGCTTTATCGTCTCATGAAAACTCCAGTAATTAGGGAAATCGGTCAGCCATCATCTCATTTCTCTGTGTGTGCTCTCCCACTATGCCAATTTGTCCATTCACTCATGCATTTGACATGTTCACAGGAATTTCTGCCTAAAGTTGAAGCATGGATTCTTATTAGACTGATAAAATTAGACAGGACAAACCACTTAGAAAAATTCATTAGGAAACAACACTGGGTAAGAAAAAAAGTGGGTAGCTATTCTATAGTCATTCTGTTTTTCTAAAGCAGGCTTTTAAGAAAACTTAACTGACTTGCTTAAGTGTTGAAGCACTTATTTTCCGATAAATTGTTCTCTCCTGCAAAGTTAATTTACTTACATAGTAATATAAAATATGGACATCTTTTCAGAGCAAAGGATAATACTCAAGTTGCACCATAATCTTTCTAGGACTGCTACAATGGTAATCATAATCTATATTTATACATTTGTAAGTGATCTACATACAGTATTCAAAGTATTCAAAGCATTTTAAAGAGCCCAATGGCTAACAATAAATAAAACAAATAAAATTATGGTGTATCTAGTTAAAAATGGTTTCTAAAGAATGTTTATTGACAGAAAAAATGTTTCTTATAAAATTATAATTAAAAATGATTTTACAACTCTAAATATAGTATTATGCTAATTATATATATGAATATATATCTATTACTATCTTACCCTAGTTTCTGTGTTAAAATGCATTTCTTTCTTTAAATACATCTATGATAGTCTAGAAAAATGTATACCAAAATGTTAAATGTTAACTCTTAGTGCAGATTTATTACATTTCTTATACTTTCAAAATTTTTTTACTTTCTATAATTAATGAATATTTATTTTACAAAACAGTGTTATTTAGAACTAATTTAACTAACTCTTGTATCTAGCTAATTAAATGGTTGAAAAGAGTAAGGGAATCCTCAGGCATGTCCCACGAAGTCAGGAGAGAGAGACTGCTATTGAATTAGACAAGATATGTGATGCTGTTCACACCTCTCATAGATGGAGTATAATAAATGTGGACAGTATAAAACCTCGCAGTAAAAAAATAAAAAGGGTGTCATCATTAAGATGGTGACATAGGTCATTTCCAATTTTAGTAGCAACTCTCCATATACAAGACACCACTTTGAAAATTCCAGAACCTGGGTGTAAGGCTAAAGCACCTTCCTGGAGCGTAGAGACTGACAGTGACTTCATTAAGAGTTTAAGAGGAGCAGTTTCACTTGGACGATGTTGTCTGTCCTCCAGGCTGGCACAACACTGCACTGAGACGGCTACCGTGGGTGGGAAAAGAGAGCCCAAGGTAACATCTAGCTTCCTCAGTACTGGGGATGCAACGTCGGAGGCCCACATGAGTCTTGCCTCCGTTGAGATCACTGTGGAAATCTGTGGGGCTTGACCACTGGGGATCGGATAGTGATGGAGACGAGGGACAGGGCTCTCAGCAACCAGTACTCTGATCTTGGCAGACCAGGTCCCTGCTTGCCATGGTACGTGAGCAGAGGTCCCCACCAGTGGGTCATACTTGCCATGGGACCCATTGTACGGCCTTGCCCAGACAGAGAAGCAAATTCAAAGCCACATCCAACCGCTGAGCCTAATGCCCAGTCCTGCCCTCTTGCAAGTGTGGCCTCAGATGCTCAGCAGCCTGGAGCTCATCCTACTGAACATGAAGCCCAGCTCGTAGCCCCACCCAGCTTCCGGGCACAGGTTCTGGAGCAAATCCTGAGGCTCCACCCAGCTTGGAAGCCCTGCCCGTGCCTGGCTTGAATGTGGTGGGCAGCCGGAGGAGCTATCTGGCTGGGGAACACAATCTGAGGCCTTACCTAACCAGGAGCAATTGCGGAGCCCAGCCTCAATCTTGGAATCCAGCCAGTGGCACCACCCTGCCAGAGAAAAGAGTCTGCAAAACCCCCTTGACCAGAGGTGATTGCAGGAAGAAAGTGAAGTCATAAATGAATGAAAAGGTATCGTGGGTTCATGGAGCAGAAAAAATTAATACCGTTAAAATGTCCATACTTCCCAAAGCAATTTATAGTTCAATGCAATCCCTATCAAAATTCCAATGGCATTTTTTTTACAGAAATAGAAAAAACAACCCTAAAATTTGTATGGAACAACAAAAGAACCTGAATAGCCAAAGCAATCTTGAGAAAGAACAAAGTTGGAGGCATCACACTTCCTAATTTCAAGCTATATTACAAAGCTAAAGTAATAGAAACAGTATGGTGCTGGCATAAAAACAGGCACATAGATCAACGGAACAGAATAGAAAACCCAGAAATAAACCCACATATATATGGCTTACAAATATTTGACAAGTGCCCTCAATACTCAATGGGGGAAGAATAGTCTCTAGTAAATAGTGCTGGGGAAATTGGATATTCACATGCAAAAGAATGAAACTGGAATTCTATTTTATACCATTCACAAAAATTAATGTGAAGTGGATTAAAGACTTAAAACCATAAAACTCCTAGAAGAAAGCCCCTTGACATTGGTCTTGGCAATAATTTTTTGGATATGGCATCTAAAGCACAAAAAAACAAAAGCAAAAATAAGCAGATTGGGCTATATCAAACTAAAAAGCTTCTGCACCAAAAGAAGCTATTAACAAAATGAAAAAGCAACCTATTAAACAGGAGAAAATATTGGGTTGTCGGAAAAGTCATGACGTATTTTTTCTGTTTTTTGTTGCAAAAATGCATCATGACTTTTCTGACAACCCAATATTTGCAAGCATAAGGGGTTAATATCCAAAATAGTATGTAAAGAACTCATACAACTCAGTAGCACAAAAATATCTGATTAAAAAATGGGCAGAGGACCTCAATGGATGTTTTATCCAAAGGAGACCTACAAATGGCCAACAGTTACATGAAAAGGTGCTCAACATCATTAATCATCAGGGAAATGCAAATCAAAACCACAATAGCACCTCCCCCTGTTAGAATGGCTATTATAAAAAAGACAAGGGATGACAAGTATTGGCAAGGATGTGGAGAAAAGGAAACCCTTGTGACCAGTTGGTAGGAATGTAAATTGGTACAGCTATTATGGAAAATAATATGGAGGTTCCTCAAAAAATTAAAAGTAGAACTACTGCATGATCTGGCATTTCCACTTCTGGGTATTTATCCAAAGGAAATTAAAACATCTCAAAGAAAAGGGTAACTATTGCATTGTTCTGTACACCTGAAACTAACAATAAAAAAAAAAAACATCTCAAAGAGATATTTGCACTCCCATGTTCATTGCAGCATTATTCACAATAGCCAAGATAAGAAAACAACCAAAGTGTCCATCAGTGGTTGAGGACAAAGAAAAATGTGAATGAATACACACACACACACACACACACACACACACACAAAATGGAATATCGTAAAAAAAAAAAGGAAATCCTTCTTTTGTGGCAACATGGATGAGCTTTGAGGGCATTATGCTAAGTGAAATAAGTTAGATAAAGACAAAAGCTGTATGATTTCACTTATAGGTGGAATCTAAAAATACCAGACTCATAGAAACAGAGAATAGATTGGTGGTAACCAGGGGCAGGCATTGGGGGAAATGGGTGAAGGTGGCCCAAGGGTACAAACTTCCAATCATAAGATGAGTAAGCTCTGAGGGTGCCCTGTACAGAATGGTGACCTCAGTTAATAATGCTTGTATAACTTAAAAAAGGCTAAGAGAGTGGACCTTAAAAGTTCTCAACAGGTGCTCACGTGCATGCTCGCGCATACACACACACACACACACACACACACACACACACACAGTAACTATGAGGTGGTGGATGTGTTATTTTGGTAATTATTTTGCAATATATGTGCATATTGAATCATTGGGTTGTATACCATAAATTTATACAATGTTATATGTCATTATATTTCAGTAAAGCTGGGAACAAAAGAATAAGGGAGTCTTAGGAAGGGTGAGCTGGATCCCCATGGGAGGGTAGCTTAGAACCCTGCCTCTGGTGTTGGAACAAGTAGTCTCCCCTTTACTTTTCCCCAATGATTTGCTCTTCGATGTAAACGAGCATTATCCTATTTAGGCCTGACACATGTAGGGCTCATTCTCCTCATGACTGATCTCATGCGACTGCTGGCTTTGAGAGCCATCGGTAATTGCAATTTGGAAGATGCTACTCAGAATCCAATCAAATTCAATGTTAGTATAAATTTCTCATTACCCTGGAAAAACCAGGTATCATTAATTTGAGTAGAAAAACCTGAATTGAACATTAAAATTGTTCATGAGGATTTTCTGTAGCATGAATTTGGATGGAGAGTTCAAGGTAACCCACATGGCAGTTGGGATAGGCAAGTGTTTTACTGCCCAGTTCTTGCTGTTTTTTTTTTTTCTCCTGAATCCTAGAAATAGTCTTTTATCTAGTAACGTTGATTTAAAAATAAGGAAAACTGTTGTTTGAAGATATTCTGACTTGAAACTGTTGAGGCTTATATTATAAAGACATAATATTATTTCTGAGTAAGCTATATACACACCTGCAGCTTTACCTCCACACTGCTCTATAGAAATGAGATTTTCTTCAGTTCATTGATCATATCATTATAGCACTGTGAACTTAAGAGTGGCTCAGTGACAATTTAGTATCTATAAAAAACAGATTAAGTTCAACCATTCCAAGATCAAAATTAAAATTTTCAAGGGGTGTCTTTCAACATCAACTTGGCATACATCTAATAATTTTACTACATATCAGTTTCATTCATCAGTTATATAGGGGGTGCCTTTGTGTATCCAGGGCTTATCAGAAGGATGCGTTGCTCAAAATTAGGTATTCTCTGAGTTCATTGTAAAATGTGTTTTTTTATGGCTAGAATGACTGGCAATAACTGCTAAAGTTGTATGTGTGTAGTTTTGCCCATTGGAGAACATTTGGCTGTGGTATCCCAACTAAACTCTGTGAGAAATTTTCTTGGTCTGTCTACAAATGGAGGCAAGGTAATGTTTTAACTTTTGCTTAGGTTTCTTAATTTTAGTAAGAGAATGTTTCTCAGTTGATCATGTTAGCAAATGGAATCCCTCACAAACAGAAACATACAATGCCTGCCCTCTAAAAATTTTTTAGAGTATGACCTCAAATTTTTTGTGGCATAGTTTTTATTAAAGGATGTACAAATCTTCACTTTCTCTAGCTTAGCTGTTTTCAGGGTGTGTGCTGAAACTCGTGGAGTTCCCTAGGACACTTTCAGGAGTCTATAATGTCAACACTGTTTTCATAATATTATGGATTATTTGTGTTTCTCATTCTCATTCTCTCATGAATGTACTGTGAAGTTTTCCAGAGGCTATGTGATATGTGAAGACATCATCACTCTGATGTATTCTTGTGTTTTAAATATTTCTCGGTTTTAATTTTCAATATGATAAATATTGATTATCATCTACCCATCCACCCATCCATCCATCTGACTCAGGTACACAAAAGCCCTTTGGGTCTACAATAATTTTTTTTTTTTGTAGTTCAATTTTTTAAAAATTAAAGCTTATTGGGGTGACAATGGTTAGTAAAGTTACATAGGTTTCAAGTGTACAATTCTGTAATACATCATCTATATATCATGTCTGTTCACCACCCAGAGTCAGTTCTCCTTCCATCACCATGTATTTGATCCCTTTTACCCTCATCTACCACCCCCCTCCCCTTTACCCTCTGGTAACCACTAAACTATTATCTGTGTCTATGAGTTTTTGTTTCTTCATTTGTTTGTCTTGTTCATTTGTTGCTTTCAGTTATATATCCCATGTATCAGTGAAATCATGTGGTTCTCGACTTTTTCTGTCTGACTTACTTTGCTTAGCATAATACTCTCAAAAAAATTTTAAATAATGCAAAGGGATCCTGAGACCAAAACTTCTGAGAACTGCTCCGCTAGGTAAATACATTTATGTGTTCAGACCAGCCAGTTAAGAGCTGTGTAGCTACACCACACTTTTTTCGATATACCAAAAAGTTGCTTCTATTAAGCTGTGATTTGACATTATTAATATAAGCCTATGCTAAGACTTATGACAATAAATGGTCCTGTGAAATTCATCATTATGGATCCAAAGAAGTAGTTGGAAGGAAGGATGTTGGTGATTTTTATTTATACACTGCACACTTTTTTTGTGGTCTCATTAGAGAAATTTCCCTGATATTTCAGTATCATAAAAAATATGGTGTTGCCTCAGTAACTGATTTATTTTCATAGATACCATGAATCCTGCAGTTTCTTCTGTTTCTCTCGCTTGGCTTTGGTGTCTTGGAATCTCACCATCTTTCCACCAACTGTGCAGGCCCTGTCTAGACACTGTTTTGCATATTTTTTTTTGCCATGCATTTCCACATGCTGATCATCTGGCTTTTTCTGACTTCAGTATTCTCATTTTGTCCCAATTTCTACATTTATTTTCCCCACCCATATACATATGAATCACATAGATATGTCTAAACATAGACTTTTTGGGTTTGATTATCATAATTCTGTGAGAAAAGCATAGTTGGTATTGTCCCTGACTCTGATGAAAAACTGAGTACTGATTGATTTAACCAAAGTCACCTGGCATGTAAAAATTGCTAGGGTTAGAAGAGAGTCTAGATCTTCTGACTTCAATTCCACATTCTTAAAACTACCACACTACTTTTTTCTGCAGCTACTTTTGAAGGAACCATCCAATAAAGCCCCTTAACTCTTCAAGATGATTAACACATTTCTCTGTTGTGAAATGGACACTACTGGATCAAAAATCTTAATCCAGCTTGAAATTTGCCAAAATTTGAGGAATGAGAAATTCCAACATTTTGTGGTTCACATTATATTTTGCATGTATTCAGTCTTAGAAAAATCCTAAATTTTACATTTATTTTATAGTTGTATAAATGATGGCACAAAATTGGAAAACAAAATTTTTTTTGAAGAATTTTATTCTTCAGAAGCATAGTTACTTTTCCTAAAAGTAAATTGTTTTCATGATGTCAATATGTCCCGTATCAGTTTATCACTTGCTCTCTGGTAGATTGAAACAAAGAGTCTAAGACATGTTTTCATGACTAAAAAACGTAAAGTGGGCAATTTGTAGATTTCTTTTATTTACAATAAATATTTAGTTGAGGTAGGTAATCTTTTCTTTTTCAATTACTTTTTTCTTTGACATGAGCTAGCATACCTGCTAAAAGGATGATTTTGTTTTCTTAACCTATAACCTTTTGAGCACATAAATAATTTGTTGTAAATAACATTAAAACTCTTCCCTATCAGTAGCAACAAATGGAAAAAAGAGAAGGGTGAAGCACTCTGAAATTGAATTAGCAAAGGGAAGGAAAGTGAGCTCACTGTAGAAAACCATGTGGTAGCTTTTCTACCACCATGTTGGCAGATGGTCTGATAGCTTTCTTAAAATAGTAATGCATCATGGTTTTCCCTAGAACTCCTAGGCAACATTTATTAAACAAATAGTTTATTTTTGGATGGAGTTTGGACCATCTCAAACCTTCAAAAAAGATTCATAATTTTTTTTTTTCACAGAGCACTCAAATGTCTTCTGTTGAGTTTGGATATCCATTGATAAATTTGTGTTTGAGATATTAACAAAATATATCAACGTCTGACTATGTTGGGTTAAATGTAGAAATCTTTCCCTGAAGTTTGGAGAGCAATCACTAGAAGGTCAGTTGGGGCTGCCCAGCACATAACATTTTCCGTATTTGCATTGCTTTGGTTTTGTCACTTTGAGTATTGGCATGGGAACCTGTTCTTCGTGGTTAAAGAGTTTTTTTTTAGTTGCTTATTTCTCAACTTAAGCAATAATCCTCTTTTGCTGACAGTTTTTAGTTACTGTAGAAATGATTGTGTTGTCATACGCACAACTTTAGGATTTCAGGTTGGGGTTGGGGAGGATCAGAGTGTGTTAAAAAAAAAAGCTCATGTTTCCACGCAAAAACACCCACCTAAGTACTTACAGAAGGCTCCAGAAAACAGAAGCAGAATTCTTTCCCTGTTCTACTTTTCAAAGTTTCTTATGTGGAATCAGATGCTTTTAATACGTTTCAAAAGAGTATTCCAGTTAACCTCTAAAAATAAACAAACCACAATTCTCCCCATTTTTTTTTCTCAATTTAATCATTTGTTCCAATTTTCCTACCTTTGAAATCAGATGATTCAGCTCTCTTTTCTGCCTTAAAAGTTTGGCTTGATTCAAATTTCAGAAGCTCATGTTTGATTCTTCAGTCTTCCTTATTTTTATATCTTAAGAGTCTACATATGTTTTCTATTGTTTCTTTTTTTTTCTGATTTGGATCTCTTCTCTTTAAATTTCGATTAGACCTATTCTTTTGTCTATTTTCTTTTTTGTATAAACCTCACTCTCCATTCTTGCTGTGAGGAACTGAACCTTCTCTTCCAAGGGTTCACACTCCCTTTTTAACTTTTACCACCTGTGTTCCATTTTATACTTTTAAGTTCAGTAATGAGATCTTATATAAAGCATGACTCAGATCTCATCATTTCAAAACATTTCTCCACCTAAGCTGGCTTCTGACTCCACTCCAGTGATATCTCCAGTTCTTCCCATTCTAACCTGCCTGCTTGAGTTGCTTCCTTCCTCCTTTATCTGATTTTTATGGTTTCCCAGTATATAGTACTTACAAAAGAGAATGGGCTTTGGGTCCACACTTGGATGGGTTTAAAACTCAGTGCTGCCATGGCTGTATGACTTGAACAAATTACTGTACATCTGAATTTTCTTCCCTGAAAAGTGGGGATATTGATAGCTATATCACAGAATTTTTGGAATGATTAAACACTACAGAACTGGAGTCATATTAATTGTTCAATATTATACTTTTTTTTCAGTCTTCAGAAAAATCTGGCATTGCTTTGATGATAAAGAGATTACTAGAAAATCAGTGATGTGTTATAAATTACTAGTTTCCAAGAGAAAATGCTAGCATGCTTTCTTTTTTGTCTTTTTCCTCTGTCACACATATCCATTCATTTTAAAATTAAAATTACAAAATATTTCAACATAAAAGTATAACAATTAATAAAACAAATGTGTGTATGATCATCTACACTTAGTGTGAACAAATCTTAACATTTTGCCATAATTATATGGGATCTTCATTTTAAAGAAATAATGTATCCTAGATTTGCTTAGAACCCTCTGTGTCCCTTCTCTGATGTCATTCATCTCTCTCCCTTTCCTGAGATACAACCATGCTGAATTTGCTCTTGATCATGTATTTTTATTGTTATACTTTTATTATTTGTGCTTATATTCATATAAGTTATTGTTCTGCATATTTTAAATGACATGTGCTTAGTATACTGTATATCTTCTGCACTTGCCATTTTGTTTAGCATTCTTTGTTGGATTTATCACATGTGCTGTATCTTGTTGCTTTGTTCTGTTCATGTCTATTGCATTTCTATTCCAACTCGGCCATTGTATGAACGTGCCACAGTAATTGTGTAATTGCAAAAATAAGTGGAGTGAGTGGTTCTAATCTCATCTGAGGATAAAATCTGATTTGATTCCAGTGATGGACTCAGTCTAGTGCTTATTGGAGAGATAGCTTGGGGCCGTAGGGGAATGTGGGTCTTTTCTTCTCTAGGGAGGCATATTGCTTCAAATGGGAACAACCTAGGAAAGTCACATAGTATCCTGATATCTGGACCTAAGGCCTCTCTTAATGAGGGATGGTTTGGTAGATCAATAACTCTGAAGTTCAATGATGATGCTTAACTTCTTAGGAACTTTCTTCTTAAGGGTTGCTAGGGCAGTAGAATAAGATAATGCATGCAAAATAACCTATATCTAGCTGTTTAGAAAATGATTAATAAGTGGCTCTTGTAGATTTTTAAAGAATTCTAAGATGAATCTGCTATGGTCCATTACCTAATGCAAATATATAAATGTGATTCTCTACATCAGTTTTTTTGTTTTCTCTCTTTATTTGCAATAGGTTAAAAGTAAATAATGTGACCATTTTATGTTGTTTAACAGGTTGCATAACACTTTATCTTTATTGGGCAAGTAGTACTTTTGACATTAAATGTTTGTTGAAATTTAATTGGGACCACACAGTACTAAGAGATAAAAGTCATTATTCCTATTTTATAGAGTATTATATTCAAAATAGGCAAAATTAGTTATACTGTAAATGCAAAAAAAAAATACCCACTCAGGTTAGTCTTCTAATTAGATCTCAACAATGTTAGTACAACAGTTGATCAGCTGGGGAGAGTAGAGAAAACACTTTCAGTGAAAGGCTCTATCTTGTGTAGAAGTTAGGACTGGATTTAGAGAGGTCCTGGATTATGATTGTTATTATGTTAAAAGTCATACTTAGCATGTTGCCTCAAGCATTTTTTTTTGTGTGTACAGATTTGGGCCAAACACAAGTAAACTTTCTTATGGAATTAGTAAGGAATGCTTTGAAGATTTTCATCTCTGGAGTATAAACATTACTTAATAAGAAATTAGGCTTTTAATTTAGATGTAATTGACATATAACATTATATTAGTTTCAGGTGTACAACATAATGATTCAATATTTATACATGTTGTGAATTGATCACCATGTTAAGTCTAGTTAACATCTATCACCACACATAGTGATGATATTTTTTTCTTGTGATGAAAACTTTTAAGGTCTACTCTTTCAGCAACTTTCAAATATTTGATACAGTATTATTAACTATGGTTCCCCGTGCTGAGCATCCTCGTGACATTTTTATTTTATAGCTAAGACCTTGTACTTTTTAACTTTTAAAATGTTATTCAATGAGAATTTGGTTTTGCTGTCCAATCCCTTCCCCTTCTCCCTCATCCCCACTCCCCTCCCAATTAGCAACTATCAGTTTTTCCTCTATATCTCTGAGACTGTTTCTGTTTATTTTGCTCGTTCATTCAGTTTTTTAGATTCCACATATAAGTGAAATCATATGGTATTTGTCTTTCTCCAACTGACTTATTTCACTTAACATAATAATCTTTAGGTCCTGCACTGTACACATGAAGTTGATGTTATATAATATTGTATGTCAACAATAATTGAATATATATATATATATATATATATATATATATATATATATAGTCACGGGATGTGGAGTATAGTATAGGAGTGGAGTCAAGGGAATTGTAATAGATAAGTATGATATGGGGGGGAGTGGGGCAGCAGATTGAGGAAGGCGGGGTTGTCACTTTGAGGGGTAAAAAGTATAACTATTGCACTGCATTATACAGCTGAAACTAATTTATAAATGTTTATTTCATAATAAAAAAGAATTTGGTTTTGACGAATACTTTTTGGATAAGTACAGGGTGTTACCCTAGTTCTCTCTTTTTTTTAAATCAACCCTGTTATTAAATTAGAAATTAAGTTGTAAATCTCATTTTTGGGAGAGGGGTTATTCTTTGGAAATTGTCAAAGTGGGGCTTAAATATGTATTGTTTAGTTCATTTTAAGGATAGTTTGTGAAGAATCTTCCAGAGTTTTTCGTATTTCCTGTTTTAAGTTGTGATCAAAGAAAACCTTGGCAATTAAAATTATGGCAACAATGACAATAACACAATTAGAATGGCTACCGCTTGTTAATTTAACTCAAGTTATTGACGTTCTTAAATGTTTGGGTGATAACTGCTGAGTATGGCTATAGAAAGGCTATTTTTAAAATTTTTGGTGATAAACAACTTATGCAGCAATAAAAAGTAATATTTTGGGACTCTTACTGGTCCTCAGTCCTGGGAAAGAAATGGCATTTTATGTGAGCACTACTCTTGGCAAATGATCACATCGTGTAGAATTGTGCTGTATAAGTAAAATGCCTTAGATATTTATTTGTTGAAAGAGAGAAATGGAAGGAAAAAAGGAAAGAAGAAAGAAGGGAGGAAGACATCACCTTCTTGAGTTTCAAATTGGATGATGATGATGATAATAATATATAACCATTGAAAAACATATGCTTAGTGGTTTCTATATGCTAGATACTGTGCTAAGTGTCTAAGTGTCCTACATATACAGGGTACAGGGCTGCAGTTTCTTGTCTATGATTCTAAAATTCGAAAAACTTTTTAAAGTTTTTCGAATTTTAGAATCCAAACTATTTTAACCTCAATTAACAGCAAGACAGATGATGTGAACTCACTTGGTGGTGAGAACTGTCCTGAATGACCATTTTTAAATTTATAATCTCTGTTTATCCCATTTAAGGTAAATACTATAGGCTCTGCAGAAATATTGTGTTTGATCGCAGTGTTACATAACACATGGTATTTGTTCTATGTTATTTCTCTAGAAGAAAAGTAACAACTCTGAATTCTGAGATTCATCTTTCTATAAGAATTTGTAGTTCTATGCTAATGCATTTAGTCTTCACAATAACCTTATGAAGTTGGCACTATTATCTCCATTTTACAGACAAAGACATTGAAACACAGAGTTTAATAAAGGAATGTTTACCAGTAATGGCTGTTCTAAAGTCTGCAATTTTCTGGTTAGAAAACTCTTTGAAAATGTTTTTAAAAGTGTCATCAGTCTTCATGACACTTTTTAGATTCATCAGAAGAAAAGGGGATTACCATGAACACTTACATGTTAAAACTTTTGGGATATATTATATTACTACTGCTACTATTTCTAGGAAGTTCCAAAAGGATTAGAACAAAAATTTAGAAATTGGTGTCTTTTGGGTGGTTCCTACTGCCAAAGTATGATGATTCTCTGCCATTTGGTGCTCCATAATATATATAGTAATAGGGAAGTAACGGAGAAGAGACAGACAGCTCACACTGGGATCATTTCATTGACATCTGGCTTTATTTTTGCTTGTTACATCTTCCAGACCCCACCATTAGTCACTTTATGTAATATATGTTACTCATATCTTACTACACTGTGAGAAGTTTCAGAAAAATTACTTTTGACAACTAATTAGCATTTCCTAAATGCATAATACAATATTAGCATTTACTCATTGCGTGGTACAATGTTAGTCTCATTTAATTCAAGGCTACATTACACATCCAATAATTATTATGGGCTTTTAAATGTAGGTGTTTATTGAGTCTTAAGTTTAAATTGCAATCTAGTTGTGTTTTTACATAAATTTCAAACATTTATTTTCTTTTTGCTCTTAAAATTATTTCATTTTATTATTAAATTTGTTGGGGTGACATTGGTTAGTAAAATTATATATTGGGTTGTTGGAAAAGTCATGACGTATTTTTCTGTTTTTCTTTGCAAAAATGTGTCATGACTTTTCCGACAACCCAATAGGTTTCAACTGTACATTTCTATACTACATTATCTCTATAGCACATTGTGAGTTCACCACCCAGAATCAGTTCTCCTTCCATCACCATATATTTGATCCCCTTACCCTCTTCTGTCACCCCTTCCCCCTTTACCATCTGGTAACCACTAAACTGTTGTCTGTGTCTATGAGTCAGCCATCTTTCTACATGTAATAAATGCCATATTTAACAGTTATACCAAGTTTCTTTCCGATTTGAAGGTTTGTACATCAATAAGCATTAATTAATTCCACATAAATTCTCATGATTTTTGCGTGATTTCTTGCTCTTTGTGCACTGATACATTGTATACGTGATGGCGGTGCACTCAAGACAGCATTTAAAGAGAAACCATCAATACTAGCTTGCGCTGTACTATGGTCTTCGTCAAAGTTGTTGCCTTTGGCACTTTTGCTAATTGTGAATGCAATAAGATCCTGTCTTTGCCTTCAGAGAATATCAGTGTAAAAGTTAATGCAGAACATCTTACCAATTGCTGGAGCAGAGGGCAGTCTCAAATCACATTACTATGTGGGAAGAAGCCAATTGCCCAGTTGAAAGGTGATACTGTTTACGCATAACGCACGGTTGCTGTTGTAATAAGCCTTCCAGGAATGAGTGGAGGAAGGATCATGTAGTTTAATTCAGAGTGCTGTGGAATGCTGCAATTTTCCTTGGTTATCTTTGCTTTGGTATTTAATGTGCTTTGATGGAATCACTTTAGATCTGACAACTGCCAATGACGTGAGAGAAACTCATTTGGCCTACTGCAATTACTTACCCACCCTTGGAGCGCAGACTCCCACTTCCTCCCCGCTTGCCTACACTCATTCCATCATCTTCACATTGTCACGAGTTCATAGTCACATACCTGTAAAGAATATTAATCTACTCTTTTTTCAGGTCTCTCTCTTGTGCATGCATGCACGCAGGCACTAACGTGCGTGTGAGCACACACACCCACACACACACCCACACACACACGCTCAGTTTTTCTTTGTAGGCACACAGGATTCTTCTCTAGTTAAATGGTATTATTTGATGCTTCTCTTTATATTTTGTGGAGAAGTATTATCATTTAAAAATATTTTATTTAAATTATTTTTCAAGAGTCTAACTTGAGGAACATAAGACTAGAAGAAACCATTGTTTCTATATGCTAGTCAGGGTTGTTAAAAGCTTACATGTATTAAAACATACAGTGAAATCACATGTGAATGACAAGCTACTTGTGGTGAAGGCTTATGAATTTAGAAATTTCTTGATCAATTAAGGATGGTCATCAAGATTTTTCAATGAAGGAATATATTCAGAATAGAGAAAATATTCTGTGTCTGTTTCCTCAGCTTAGGTTTTGGGGAAAAATGAGGACTATTGATATGATCTTAAAAGGACAAATGCAGCTTTTTCCCAGATATGTAGGGTGTAGTCAATGGAGACTCTTTCACTAAAGAAGAAAAAGGGTTAAATAGATAGTATCTAAGAGAAACACATGTTCTTTTTGAAGCCTCAAAGTAAAGTCAATTTCAAGTTTGTTTTTTTTAACATGAAGGTCATTTTAAGATTTAACAGATATTGAGACCAGTAAAATGCTAGCTTCTAGTGTTGTGTAACTAAATTGGGATGGGAGATTAGATACAAAATAGTTCCTAGATTTGCTCTAAATTTGTGCTTTATGTGTTGGGGTTTCCCAGGGTGCTGCATCAAACTCCAAAGATACTATGGGATATTTTAAATTTTCAGAGGAAAAACAGCAAAACTCAGTCCCAGGTGATCACCAATGAAGCTTGGGTTAGTACATAGTTTCAACATTAAATCATGCTACATTCTTTTTTACTGATGTCATATCTTTATGAAGATGGGCTTTTGGTGATTCTAACTAGTTAAAATGGAATTATTAGGCATTTATTTTGGTTAGGGGTGCTGTGAAAAAATTGCTGAAGCACTAAGGCTGCCATGAACAGAAAACGTTTGAGAACATTTGCTCTCATTCATTCATTCATTCTCTCTCTCTCTCTCTCTCTCTCTCTCTCTCTCTCTCTCTCTCT
>NW_017731492.1:1695909-1719156 GCF_001890085.2 Hipposideros armiger | reverse complement strand
TTTTATTTTTTTTAGCTGAGTCATCCAGCCACCTGTTGGCAGCTCAGCTCGGGCCGGGCATCAAACCGCTGTTGCTCAGAGCTCTTAACCAACTGAGCCATTCAGCCAGCCCGAGAGATTTGCATATTTATTCTAATATATAGTTTTATACAAACATTGTTAATTTTGGGGTATTAGACTATATTCGCCTTGAATCTACAAATCATATTTATAGACAGTCATTTTATTTAGATTACAATACCTTAGACTAAACATTGCAGTTCACTTGGTGGCAGCTTAACCGAAGCACACATCTAGTGCTTTGGATGAAAGTTATAGAGCATTCCACACTTTTACTGTTCAGAAGTGAGGCCATATCTGCATTCCTTTGATTTTTCTCCTTCACTTCTTGAGATTAAGAGAGATTTAAAAACTTGTCCAATTGAGTAGAATTCCCTGTTTTCAGGGAGCCACATTTAGGGAACTTGAGATCTCTTGTTTTTATTCCCTCCCTGAGATAGACAAAGGTTAGGTTAGTGAGTTAGATACTAGAACTCAAGATAAACAGAGAGCCTGAAAGTGAAAGTTAGGGAGGTCATAAAATTGTGTTTACTTAGGGTAGTCGTTTTGTAATTCTTTTCTAAAATTCCTGAGTCCCAGGGCTGGTCAGTGAATGAACAATTTCGCATGCAATTTATCAATAATTAAAGTAGCTTGTTTGCCTCCGATTTTATCAAATATACGATTTCCTTTGACATATCAATTTTCCCTAAAAGGGAGAATTTTTGTCCTAAATTCTAGTTCTGTATGTGTTATGGCCTTTGGACAATGGCCACCATTTTCACCTGTCAAAATGATAATAGTTGCTTCAGTCTCTGGATCAGAAGGCTGTTTGAAACTCAATATATACCTACCAGTTTCCCATCACTCGCAATGAGAATCAACTCCAATTACTTGCTCAGCTCTCCCTCTGTTTGCATGGCCCATTACCCTCTTCCCAGCACCTGCATTGCTTACTCAATTATGGCTGTCACATGTGATCTGAGCACTGATGAAAAGCTGCAGCCTTTGCTCCATGATGCCTATTAAAATCTGTGTCAGTGGGGAGCAGCTTTTGAAAAATCGCAAGGTTGAATACTCCCCAAAGCTAGTGATTGCAAGCACTAGGGTGACGGTGTCCTTGGCTTGACACTGCTAGCATCTGTCTCCTGTTGTCATTTCTTGGCTCTCTAGGATTCTCTGTTAAGGCCTTGGACAAGTGTATAGGTCTTCTTCATCTCATCTCAAATAATTATCTCCTAAAATTTTCTATACATAAGATTCACTCTACACCTGAGGCATCTGTGCCTGTGACTTTGAGTGGCAAATAGGACTAGATGTGACTTATACAAACAATTTAGAGCAGTGGATTACCAGTCTTTCCAAGTAGAATCTTTTTTTAAATAAAATTTTGCACAACTCAAATACATAAACTAGACAAAAGCAGAGTGGATCTGCTTCAAATCAGAGCATGACCCATCATCCTATTTTCTTCAAAAATATTCTCTCTCCTTCTCCACCTAAGAAATCTAGGCCTTAGGGTAACAACTTTTAGAAAGAATAGATTAAGACATGTTATTGATAAATTTAAAGAGAGAACTCATCTGATTTTAAGGAAATTTTTTTGTTTATTAAATGTACATTAATTCAATCCTATGCTTAGCAGCTTATGTAATTGAGGGTTTGGCCTAGAGCAGGAGTGGCAAACTACAAAATGTCAGCCAAATATGACCACCACCTGATTGTGTAAATAAAGTTTTATCGGAACATACACGTTTGTGTATCACCTGTGGATGCTCTCATGCTACATGGTAGGGTTTAGAAAAGACTGGCTGCTCCATAGAGCCTAAACTATTATCTGGTTATTTAATTAAAAAGTTTGCCAGGAAGGCATTCCTTGGAAGCCATATGCTTAGCACTCATAAGTAAACCATAGATATTAGCCTACAACTTATGAATTACAAATAAGTAATTAAAAATACTCAAGTCACTGGTATGGTTTAAATCCAGTTTTTCCCTATCTGCACTTTAAAATACATTGACATTTAAAGCTGACATTACGCTTTATTTTTATTTTATTCTTTTTTGTTCTGATACAACTTCATCTCCATTTCCAGTTTACAATTCAAAAAACATGAAAATTTCTGACTGACATTCTCAATTTATATAGGGTTTTGCAGATTTGGAATGTATTGGTATGATATGAAAGTTTCTCTGTACCACGGAAGGAAATTCTCTTCTTCCCCAGCCTGGTCTTTGAATAACTCCAGATCAATGTGTCTATGCCGTGTCCCTTGCTTTTATCTAATATGAAGAAAGCCAGTGTGCTGATGGCCTCTGAAAAGCTTTCCAAGTTGGCTCAAGATGAAATGAGCTCTCCTTAAAGTAAAATAAATGGTATCCTACAATGCTATTGATACAATACATGCCATCAACAATGTCTTTCCATTTTTAATAATACATCATAGCAGAGAGAAAGAGGTTAACAGAAGAATCAGCTTTTACTACTGAGAAAGAACTGAAAGAGGTTTTACTCCGTCTATTTCACTTTTAATGGAAGGCTCCCCTTAGACTCTATTCTTTAAGAAGTGTCTGTAGTAGATAACCTAAGGAAAAGTGAAATTGCTTGATGGCTTTCTTCAAAGAAAGGTGCTTATTTAGTTGACTTAGCAAGGTATTTCAAATCGACTAAGGGCTTGAACAAATGTTTGATTGTTTTGGGATCAATGGTAATTTCCATTCTGTGAGCTTCAGCATGTAGAAGCTCTCAAGTCACAAGATATTGTGAAAATTTGGATTCATTGTTTTTTAATGTTGTATTATCTAGGAGATGCCATATTGGGTAATAAAAAGTTAGAAATGGGGGAAATAAAATAATGGCAAAACAGAAATAAACAGGTTACCCAATGGGTAGGTATTACTGGAGGAAATTCAAGCACTATGTTGTTGCTCTGTCAGTTATGCTTGTTGGTTAAACAACTCTATATAGTACTCTCTGTTAAGGTGCAATAGGGCAATACTTTGAGCCGTGTGTATGTGTGTGTGTGTGTGTGTGTGTGTGTGTGTGTGTGTATTAAGAGACATGTAATGTTGGTTACATGACTGACACCCTTATGTAATGGTGGTTACAGTGTAATGATGGTTACATTGAGCCTGACACACTGAATGAGCATAGCCCCAGCAATGTGATTGATTTCAGGCTATTTGGAAATTTACCTTTGTCCCCCTACACCCCCAAGAAAATATATCTAGAAAGTAGAAGTGATATTATTATAGTAATAACCTGAATATATGCTCATATACGACCCCTTGTATTAACAGGACTATTTCAGTTGCACCTGACAGAATTCCAACTTCGAATGGGGCTTTATTTCCTATGTAATGAAAAAGTACAAGGGGGAAACTTTACACTTTCTCTTTCCCCCCATATCTCAGTTCTGTTTTTTTTTTGTTTTTTTTTTTATGTGTTGATTTACTTTCAAGCATATTTTTCTCCTTGGTGGAAAAAAATGGCTCTAGCACCAGGCTTACAAAGTTCCTTAGCACCAAAGATCCTGGAAGGAAAATAAATGTTTTCCGCCTGACCTTGTTTGGCCAATTGTCTATCCCTGCACTAATTAGTGTGTCTAGGCATTTGGAGTTCTCTGAATAACTTGAGTCATGTGCCCACTCCTGTGGGAAAGGATGAATCCTCCTATGGACAGCAGACCCAAGAAAAGCAGGAGGTGGTTTATAACAAAAGAAGAATCTTGTACTGGAAGAGTGAGGAGAGATGATGGCAGGTGGAAAGTACAGATTATTTCTCCAAATTCTGTATCTGAACTACTGTTAGGAATAAAATGTTTGTGGCACCTCTAGTGATGTGACAATGACACATAAATTTGTCTTGACATTACCGCTGAGGGTAGTCATTTTAGTGAGCTTTAAGACAGTGGGAAACAGCTCCTGCCCATAAAAGTCATTGGTAAATTCTTAGAACAAGGCTGTAGGTTATACACATGATTCTCTAGTGAATTAAAAATGTCAGGGAGGGAAAGCAAACTTAGGTCATACATGGAATCAAATAACTCCTATGTTTTAGACTTTGATATTTAAATTGTAGGATGTCCTCTATGCAATCTTAGTAAATACTGACTTTTTATGAAGGCAGGCGTAGTCACTGAACTTGGCTTCATTACTTTTTTCCTTTCTCGATACTTTCTAAGCTACTAAATGGTTAGAGTGTGATGATGTTGATTTATTGTTGGAAGATATTTTATCAGTGATGTGACATGTTGGAAGCTTTTATGTAAATATCATACTATTGAACTGTTAGCTTCTTGAGCATGCGCACCAGAATTAGTCTATTATGACCCAAAAGAAATATCTCAAGATTTAGCACATAATTTATACCCATATTGAAATGGAAATTACATATATTATATAATTTACATCATATGTAATTAAGGTATCTGAAAGCTATACATTTAAAAGATCTATGCTTTTGTAAGACAGAAAAAAGTGATGAAATCATTTCTAGTTTGGTTATATCAAAGGTTTCATTAGAATGAGTCTTGTAGAACATGTGGGAATTTTTCAAACTTTTTGTTGGGGGTAAGAGAGGGAGTTGGTACAGTTATGTCTTTAAAATTTTCTAACTGCCCAGGTCTGACGTGTATAACACAAGTGATTCAAGAAGATTGATGCTAAATAAATATAAATTCAGGCTATAAATTGGCCTGTCTTTAAGATTTATGTCATTTAGTAAATTCCTGGATATTAAAAAAATTCATTGTTCAAAAATTGAGTATGAAAATATATTGTCATCTTAAGAATAAAACATTTTTTTGTGTGAATTAAATCTATTAAAAATAGATTACCTTGGATTTAGTTACTCATGGCAGATTTGCCTAGAATTTTTTTCTCCTCTTAAGCTAAGGTCTTGGAAGCTCAAACTCTGGCTGATTATAAAATTATAGAGTTAAATTAATTGTGAATGGCCTTGAAGAGTAATTTAATCTACTCTGCTCAGGCAAGACTACACTGAAACCATTTCAGACAGGTGAAAATCTACTCTGTTTTTAAATTTCAACACCTCTGTGGTGGGTTAAGTGATGTCCTTTAAAAGGATATGTCCATGTCCTAATCCCTGGAACCTGTGAATGTGACCTTAGTTGAAAATGGGATCTTTGCTGATGTAATCAATTTAAGAGGAGGTCATACTGGATGGAGTGGGTCCTAATCCAATGACTGGTGTCCTTATAAGAGGAGGGAATTTGGGACACAGACACAGAAGGTAGAATGCCATATTGAGACAGAGACACACAGGGGAGAATGCCATCTGGAGATGGAGGCAGAGATTAGAGTGGTGTCTCCCAAGCCAAGGAACACCAAGAATTGCTGGCAATTACCTGAAGGTGGGAGAGAAACATGGAATGGACTCTTCTCCAGAGTCTTTGGAGAGGACACTGTCCTTTCAACACCTTAATTTTGAGCATGTGGCCTCTAGAACAGTGAGAGATTAAACCCTCTCAATTACTTATTTAGGAAAATGTTTCCTAGTTACCTAAGATTAGCTCTGGGTTACTGTCAATTTTACACATGTCCCAGCATGTAAAGATAAAAAGGACAGATAAGGAAAGTGACCTTGGATATAGAAGAAGCATGGTAATCTAAAAAAAAAAAAAGCTTTTTAAAGACAAATTAATGTTCTATAAACAAACCAGCTGACTTCTTTTGCTGTAGTGCCTCTCCTTTTTGTTCAAAGAACAAAGGGAAATAAAAACTTCTAGCTCACTTCTTTATTTTCCAACAGAGTTGTTTTTTTTTGCTGAAATTGCTTTCCATTTTCTTAAAGCTAAGCTGTTTTCTTTCTTCATTCTTGTAGTGTACTCAAAAGTAATCATGGCCTTGTGCTCCAGATTTCTCTATAAAATATTAGTTACCTAACAATGTTATTCAGGTCCCAA
Source organism: Hipposideros armiger (assembly GCF_001890085.2). NCBI lineage: Eukaryota > Metazoa > Chordata > Mammalia > Chiroptera > Hipposideridae > Hipposideros > Hipposideros armiger. The sequence continues at coordinate 1,713,190 of NW_017731492.1, read as the reverse complement.
AGACTTTCAAACTACAGTGTAAATAACAATCACTGGTGTGTTATTATACAACGAAGATTGAAACTTAACCCAGCGAATATTTATTCACTGGGGCTATTGTGAGGCTCAAAAATTGGCATTTATTTTTATTCTTTTTACCATTCCCTTCCCCTAATACTATATAGTTAGGAATCCACAGGCCAGACTTTGGGAAACATGGTCTAGTCTATCCGTCCTGGCTAATCTGATTGCAGTGAGATCTAGTGAAAAATCAAAGCATCCATACTTTATATCTCAATGTAGAATTCAAATTCCATTTCCCCATCAGTAATTTCTGTGAGATTAAACCTATTTTTTTTTGTGATTCTGAGAACCAGTGCGTATTTCTAAAGCTTCAAGACTCCTCAGCAGTTTGTTGTGTGTGCCTGACAGTTTTATTAATTTTCCCTTTTAGGGAGTTTAGTGGGGAGTGGGTGGAGGATCTCTCTCCCCGTTCTCGCTCTCCCAGTGATCCCCACCATTCCTCTGTCACCACCTCCTGTCCCCTCTTCTGCACCTACCAGTGCTGGAGCACATGATCTCATGTTTCCAAGTAACCCATGGTCAAGATTTGGCATGTGAAAATCACAAACAATTAACCAAGTAAATATGAGGGATCTTTGCTATTATTAGCTCAATGCACGGAATTCCAAAAGTAAGCTATCGCTTTTCACATTTTATTTATGTTTTCATTCTCAGAGTTCTAGGAGCTACATGGGTACCTCTGGCAACAAGTAGTCAGAGATTCTTTAGTACACACCATTTCTTGACTCTTCCTGGGAATCCTGAACTCCATTTTGATTTCCAATTTTTAAACGAAGATATATTTTTTATTTAGATGCATTGGAATATATTGTTTCAGCTGGCTAACATCTGGATGCTTTCTCAGCACATGCTGAAGCAGGCGTTTGTAACGTTGGGTAGTTTGTTCCAGGAACACAAAGTGCTCATTATTTACCATTGTTATTTTCTCTGACTCTAGAGAAAATGCAGTGCTATAAAAGTGCCAACTTAAAGGAAAAAATGAATTAAAGCTGATAGAGTTCAAAATGTTGATATTCTGATTGTTATCTCCTGGGTTCATCCGAAAATAGTTCTTTCTTTTTCAGAAGAGAATAAAGGAAAGACCAAGTTAGATTAACATTACTTCTTTTGAAATAGATTACAGCCAGTCATTCATGATTCTAAAATTTTCACTTTAGAGGAACCTCTTGGACTCAAAGACTGCATCACTTGATCCGGAAAGGACCTTAGAGGTTATGGAATTAGGCCTCTCATGCATTCAGAAATACCCTCTGCTAAATTTCTGGTGAAGGTCACTCAGACCCTGTCTGCTTACCAGGCACTATTCACATGGTGCTGTCCCTGGTGCAAAACCAACCCTTCCATCAATTTAATTTGAAAGTAGGTTATTAAACACCATTAATGAGATGAAAAAAAACCATACAATGAATCATTCATTCATTCCCCCCTCTGGCTCCACAAGGTTTAATAGGGTGGTGAGCTTTTTTTTTATTTTTTTTTTTTTTATTAAGATTTTTGTTGGGGTATTGGGATGGGAACAGTGCTGGGGAATTGGGGGAAGGGGAACAGACAAGTTGCTGTCGTGTTTGTTTTTCAGTCTAGTTGTGGAGGACGTTGCTTCACTGGCCCAAGTTGGCACCATCATTGCTCTCTTCCCGGGCAAGGCAGATCAGTTGCCAGCTTCTGGACGCCGCTCACGCTGGCTGCTGGCTACACACGGTAGCCCATGGCAACCCACTGCCACAGGGGCTGCAGCCTACCAGCGACTCATGGCAGCCCAGCTCCAGGTTGAGCTGTTGTTCAGCATCTTAGCTGTGGAGGGCAGTGTCACTGGCCCTCATATGTGGGATCTGAACCAGGGCCCTCTAGCGTCCCAAGCAAGTTCTTAACCATAGCGCCACTTGGCCAGCCCAGGGTGGTGAGATTTTAAGTCAAACAGACCTGGGTTTGATTCCAGATTCTTTCACAAACTCATGACATTAAGCTAGTTAGGTACATTTCTAAGCCAAATTTTCTTCATCTGTTAATGGGAATTTTAATAACAGTATCTACTTCATTTGAATTGTTGTGAGGACTGAATATCTGTTGGGAAATTTGTAAATAATTGATGTTAATCACTATTATGAGTTACAAGTTTTTAATCACTTATTTCAGCAGGAAAAAAAATGTCAAGCGTTAACAATATGCAGGGATGGTAGCAAGATTCATTTGCTTATTTGGGGAGCACAATTAAATTTCACTTCATTTATGCAAATGAAATCTTAAAGGCTAGTCCGTCTTAGAAAAGACAGAAAGTAGATTTGAGACAGATAATGAGTGAGGGCTATAGCTTGTATGCTAGTCAGAGGTTATTGAAGGGAAACCTTGGGCAGTAGTTTGGTGCATGAAGGGGAAACAAGAAGAAAGAAGCTAAGTAACTCCCTCCTCCTCCCATGCATTAATTATCTGAGTTTTGTAAAAATATTCACAGGTACTCACATTTATGTTGCAGTGAGGGAAAGGAAATGGGATACCAGAATATTGGAGAACATGAGGATATTAAATATTTTTATAAAGTACACAATAACAAAAATGAGACATCATTTATGTGTTCACTCAACACCTATTTATTAAGCTCTTATTTTGATGTAATTTCTGGCGATAATCCAAAAATAAAGATTAATAAAAAGAAAGAAAATCCCTCTTTCAAAGTTTACATTCTAGCGAGTAGGCTGGCGTAGAGCAAGGTGCTGAGAGTATGGAAGAAATGAGTTCAAAGAGGCAGCCTAGGGCAGCTGAGAAGGAAAAATAAGGAGAGGAACAGAAATTGAAATCAAGAATTATGCTTTGTACGTGATGAAGGTAACATTTAAGTAAGTGGGGTGGACTAAAACTGATGCAGCTTCTCTAGGGAACTCTTGTGTAATCATTTCTAGATGTTAGAAGATGAGGGTCAGCATTGGAATGTCATCAGTGGGAATGAAGATACAGTAATGGATCTGAAACTATTCAGAAAAAGAATGGAAGTCTTGCTAAATTGGACTTAGAGGATGAAAGAGAGGGCTGACTCAAAGATCCTAAAGTCCTGAGTCATGCTAATGGGGAGAACTCTTTCTCGGTACCACTGAGAAAGAAGAAAGCTAGAGGGCAAGCAGAAGATAATAAGCATTGGTGTGGGATATGCGTGGGGTGGAGTGGTGGCAGCATATTCTGGTGGAAATTTCCAATTAAAAATTAGGCCATTTATTCAAAGAGCCTAGCAATGAAAGAAAGAGAGAAAGAGCTCAAAACTTAAAAGATGGCAGTAGGATTAAGTAAACACACTTCTCAGGTTGGGATGGAGTCAATAGAGGATCATGAAAAGGGCATAGAAAAAAAGCTATTGGAGATGAATAAATGCAGGGTAATGTCTTTTGGAAATTGAAGAAGAATAAAACGTAGGATCTGTGCTGTGAATGGGTGGATTATAAGATTTTAAATAATGTTAATTTTGCTAATAGGAACTGGGTTTTCCAGATGTGTTCATCGTTTTGAATAGTTGACAAATATTAATCCAAAAACACAAATTTCTTTGAGTTTAATTTCAAGAATTCAGAAAGGTAGAAATGAAATTCATTGATATTTAGCTATATTCCCACAAACACAAGTCAGAGGACAAATAATTTTGTAAAACCAAACCAAAAGACGGGCTTGGTGAGAGGACTGGGGTGATATAGAGAAGATAAAGGAGACTGTAGACTACACAAGGCTTTGTGGGTTTCTGAGACCCAACTCCATTTCTTTCCATACTCAGTACATATTTGTTAATCACCTATTATGTGATGGTTACTGTGCTGGTCCTGAGGATACTGGGAAGAAGCAGAGAAATATGGCCCTTCTCTCATGAAGCATCTAGTCTAAAGGGGGAAACAGTTATTGAACAGTTATATAGTGGATACTAAATATATTAGCATTGTGGTGAATGCAATGAATGAAGAGCATGAAAAGAGTGATCGTTATGTACAGTTTCATAATCTTTTCCAAATGATTGTGAGAGTGATCTCTTCAAGTACACTGCTATTGTAGTTTTTCTCTTAAAGGAAGATAACCAGCACAATCAGTGATTTAAAATTAACATAAGTGTATTTGTCATTCAAACTAGTTGCCTGGTATTAGTTATACTGGGGTAACAGGCACAAAACAGAACCAATGGTCACTGTCTTTCAAAGGGCAATGGGGACAGGATTCAAAGGAAATAGCGATGCAAAGGACAATGATATATTTGTCTGGCAAGTAAACAGTGTTTCTCCTGTGACAAGTCAGAGTGTAAAGAAAAGAATTGGTTAGAGAAATCTAATGGTATGTAATTAAGACTAATAACATGAATCTAAATAAAAGAAAAATTGAGCTAGTCAAGTATCCAGAAAAAATTTCTAACATTCAAGACTGATTATAAAAGTTACTCCTAGGGGAAGGTGTTTTAGCCAGTGTGAGCTGAAATATTACAAATTAAAATGGAGGAATTATATTATATACATATATAAATAAATATGCCTTCGCCATGAAAAGATAATTGAACTGAGAGCTCTTTTCTACCTCTAATTCTTAATGTCCTAAAAAAGTTCCAAAGTTTTTTTTCTTTTTCTTTTTTGTTTTTAAAGGCAAAGAGCCCATTTTAGTCATTGTAGTCACTAACCTCACTTGAGGTATTGAAAATCTTGACATCAAACATTGGCACAGCTCAGATCATATCCTTGTTTTAATCTGTTCACTTTGTTTCTGCCTGAAAAAAAGCAGAGTCTATGGCTGAAAGGCCCAAGAGTTCATTCTTAAAGGATTAATTTACAAAAGACATAATTTAAATGAATGTCTTCATTGGGCGCCATTAAAAGACCAATCTGAGATAGCCTATTTCTAAGTGCATACTTTAAAAAGCAGGTAAAACTGGTTTCATCTGAAATAGAAATGAGGGCAAGGCAGAATTCTCGTTTCTATAAATGTAATCCTTTTAATTTGGAAAGAATCAAAATTCATTTAGCCTAAAATATTTGGCTGATACTTGTCTCAGTTACTTTGTTTGTATAAACTTGGCCTCCTTTGTGCTAGCAAGAAGATTGGCAGTCAAATTAAGTGGTGCTGGTGACTCAGTGTAAGGTATTCTGTTCACCTTGGGGAGGAGATGGGGAATAGAGAATGCTGGAGCCAGAGGCACTGACCTAAAATGGCGCATATGATCCTTAAAGATCCCCTGGTATTCCCTGTCAGAGATGTCAGCTGGATTTCAGTGAAGATAATTACATTTTGCTTGTCTAATGCCCCTGGCAGTTTCAAGTGGGAGCTTCATTTCCCATCAGAAATTGCCCCGCATGTGATGCTGTGCTTAATTAAACAACTGCCCGTGTGGTAGTCCACAAGTGGTGTTTGTTTCAGTGGTCAGTGACGTGATCTCTCTACAGGTCCATGCCAGCCATATTGCCCTGGCTTAAATTCTTTCCAGGGAAGTTTCTAATCCAAGATACTCAGTTAAAAAAAAAATCTATCTTTCAGCAAGACAGATGAGTTTAGAAATGAAAGAAGACATGGTGGGTTTAGTTAGATTTTATGTTCTTGTTTTAGTAGGCTGAATTTCAAGATGGCTACTCAGTATGTATTCCAGTGGATCAATTTAGTTTGGACTGTCTATGCATGTTCCTTTTTATAAGAACCTTGGGATCACTTAGTCTTGGTAGAGAACTTGAATGATGAGACGGTCTCAAGCAATTCACTCATTTTCATTCCAAGGATTTGGGAGAACTTGGATGATTAAATGGTCAAGGAATCCTCAGAAACATTTATTTTACATTTACAGAAAAAGTTTTCAGTTGAACAATTTAATTATATGGAAATAAGGTTTAGAATCTAAATGCAAACCACCCAAGGCAAGTACTGTACTGAAGTGAAGGCCAATATCTCACCTCAGAACTTCTATTGTTCTTTTAAACGGATTCAATTATGGTTTTTTCTATGTGTGTATTATTCTACCTTAGAAAATTTATAGTTTTTTAAAACACAATCTAACAAATTAGAATGAGTTCTTTTATAGTAATATATTCTGATCAACACAATATATTAGTTCAACAATATGTTAAAATGCAAACATAAAGTCACAGAGAGGATATTTTGGTTGTCAAAAAAGTAGACCATTAAGATTTTTAAATTATCACTGTAGTAAAAATACCATAAGGGATGTATATTTGGAAAAGAGGGAAAAAATCTGGTAAAATTTGAAGTTTATTTCTGTACTGGTCCATATAAATACACTATCCTTTAATGATTTTAAGAGTAATACTATAGAATATGTTGAAATAGAAAGTCTTTAATAAATGTTAATTTGTGTGGGGTTTTTGTGTGTGTAATAATAACAGTATTAACAATCACAATAATTCTTCTAATTTTCTATTTTTACTGATTTTCAAATATCAAATGATTACAAAGTGCTATCATTGTTGAATTGATGAGTAAATACATCCTTTTTTATACGGGAGAAATGGTGCCTTATTTTGGTTTGCTGGTGACGGCTAAAGGAAGTAAAAAGAGTAGACATCTTTGTTCTGGAGTTTTCTGAAATTTAATTTTTGTTAAAAAAGAGAAGAGTAATATGAATATTCACTTATAAGCTAAACTAAGCTAAGAACTATACTCTGCTATGAAATCTTAGAGGAAAAAAAATACTAGTTAATGTTTTGTGTACTGAAGGAAAAACTCAAAAAATATCGGCAACAACATATTCTCTCATTAGCTTTCTCTCATCCTCACCACTGACCTCCATTTTTATACTTTCCAGAAAGCTTCAGAAGAAAAGCTAACGTTGAAATTTCCAATTTGTTGTTGAGATGGCAGAGATTTTTTGAGAAAAATTGAAGCTCTGCCGTCTGAAAAGGAATCTTACCAGCAACATGTTAGCCTCTCACAAAAAAATTCTCCTTTGGACTCTTGAGAATTATCCACTATACCAGTTATTTGAAATAATTTTTTTTTGTTATAGGGTGATATATTTTTTATAATAATATCTTTCATATTTCTTGACTCTAATCCTCCAAATTTTGCTTATGTGTTTATACATTTATCTCCATTCTGTTCCATAAAACCTTTAAGATGGTTATTGTGGGGCCGGCCGAGTGGCTCAGTTGGTTAAGAGCTCGCTCAAGAGTTTGAGTTCTGAGCAACGGCAGTTCGAGTCCAGCCCGAGCTGAGCAGCCGCTGAGCTGCCAACAGGTAGCAGGATGGCTCAGCTAAAAAAAAAAAAAAAAAGATGGTTATTGTGGCCACAGAAAGTAAACAAAATAAAAATGACAGATAAACTATAGAAATAAAGAAAATGGGCTTAAAGGAAAATGAGAGTAAAAAGAAAAGCGAGGATACAAGGAAGATGTTACTGAATAAATGCTTTAACATTTTTTTCATTGTTTGAAGAGGGCTATGACTTTGGCTGTACAATTTTTAGTAGGCAATATAAGGATAAGAATAATCATTTGCTCAGGAGAAGCTCAATTATTCTTAGTACTGAGGCTGACAGCAATTTTTCCCAGGAATCTTTATAAAGAAGAAATGGCAATTTAATGAGTAATATCCTTGCAGCATCCTTACCAGTTCTGAGGAGAGTGAAGTACAGTTATGGGCTCTCTAGTTAGACCTAGAGTTGAATCCAGGCTCCATGTTTTAATGGCTAATTGTAACTTCAGAGACTTATTTAACTTATTTAAGTCCCACATTTAGTATTTGTAAAGTCTGTCCACTTTATATGCTGAGTCAAGAGTTAAATGAGACAATGCACTTGAAATGCCCAGCTCAGCAACTGGCATGTGGTGAGTGCTCAATAAATATTAGCGCTTCCTAATCTGTGGTTACTTGGGGAAATGCAAAGGCACTTCAGTGTTAGCTGAGATAACTATGATTACAAAGGTAATTTGACATAAGAATAAGTTAGGTGAAGCATTCAAGTCTTGAATGAATGTTTTTAAACATACACACACACACGCATAAGATTTTGATTTTTATCTGTTCCTTGGCTCCTTTCTATGTAGTAATTTTAGCCTAAGCATCTGGCATATGTTGAAGAAAGTTTAACATTTATGTTTTACTGACACCCAGGTTGGTTACGAGAACAAAAATTTGTAAAATAGCTGTGTCTGTCAAGTGCTGAGAATGGACCTGAGAGTTTCCCAAATCAGCAAAGATGTGTATTAGGAGATAATTCAGACCAGCTAAGTAGACAATAAATGAATCCTTTTATTGTTTTTTTTTCCCTTTCTACAAATCATTTCCTCATTTTAAGTAAAGAAGGAAATAGAAGGCTGAGAACTTTGGCTGGAAATGGCTTTTTCAAAGCATTTTTCACAAGTGAGAAAAGGAACTGGGGGTTGCCAGCTTCTGTAGGAAGAGCTATGTATCCACTACCACACAGAGATGAAAGAGCCACATTTCCCTAAGTATTTTTCTATGATTGGAGTTACAAAGAGTGATGAATTGAAAAGGTCAGCAGTTGATGCTTGTTTTTTAGTGTAGTTCTGGCTGGGAAATGGTGTGTTCAGAGAATGGAACTCTGACAAGTGAATTCGAAGTCTTCCACAGAAATAACATCAATCAGAGCAAAAAAACTTGGGGAAAGAGATATGGGATACATTACATTTATGAAATAATCAATTTGCTTTACAGCCATGCCTCAATTTATTACACTTCGCTTCATGGTGCTTCACAGAAATTGCATGTTTTACCTATTGAAGTTAAGACTCTCTACCAGCAAAAGGATTATAACTTGCTGAAGGCTCAGATGGTGGTTAACATTTTTTAGCATGAAAATATTTTTCAATTAAGGTATGTACATTTTATTTTGGACATAATACTGTTGCACACTCAATAGACTACAATATAGTGTAAACATAACTTTTATATGCACTAGGGAACAAAACAATTCGTGTGACTCACTTTATTGTGATATTCACTTCATCGTGAAAGTCTGTAACTGAATTTATAGTATCTCTGAGATATGCCTGTACCAAAATCTGCTAACCCATTTGGTAATCTCTTAGGTAGATTTCATTTTAAATACTGAAATGGTGTAACATGAGTAACTTTCTTCATTTTCTTTCTTTTCTCAGAACATGAAGTTAACATAGCAACTTATTCATGTATTTTTCTTCCTTTACCTTGCTCATGTCAAAAGTTTTACTCGATATGCTACAGGTTATTTATTTTAGGCATATCCTTTAGACCTTCTTTCTACAGTTTTAATAGCTTTTTGTTCTAAAAAGATTCTACCCCCTTTCCCTTCCTCTTAGCTAAATAAGAGAACATGAAACAGTGAAAAGACCAGTCTTGATTTAGGAGAAGTTAGACTCTTGTTATAGCTATGCCACTAACTAAAGAGTATGATATCTAGTTCAAGTAATTGATCTTTAATTGTCTTATATTTTCTCTTCTAGACAAATTTAGCAGTTATGTTTTTTAAACTTAAAAGCAGCGACTTAAGTAGAAACACTTCTTGAAGTAAGATTTTTCCTTAGAAACCCAATATGTAAATTAGATGAAAGCAGAATCCTCTTGTTGAAATGAGATATCTTTCTGTTCTGCCAGCATGCCTTCCTTTTGCCTCTTGTGCATTGCCTGAGGAATCTGCAATGGAATCCCAGGGCAATATTTCTCAAAGCACAGTCCAAGGAACACTGTGGCCCCTGATGGTCTACGTGGTTCATAGGAGTGAATATACAATATTCAGGACAAGAAAATGAAATTTTTGCTCACATACATTTCATAAATTTAAAATAATAATTATAATGATTTTTTATTTACAGAAATGCCTTTATGTTCTGAAAAATCATATTTTCAAGGATTTTATATGTACTATTATCTCTGTTAGTCAGTTTGACTAAATAACATGTTTGTGTCATTTGTATCTTATTTTTTTCTGTTAAAGTTTATTGGGGTGACAATGGTTAGTAAAGTTACATAGGTTTCAAGTGTACAATTGTGTAATACATCATCTATATATCACATTGTGTACCCACCACATAGAGTCAATTCTCCTTCCATCACCATATATTTGATCCCCTTTACCCTCATCTACCACCTCCTTTCCCTCTTTCCCTCTGGTAACCACTAGACTATTGTCTGTGTCTATCAGTTTCAGTTTCTTTGTCTTGTTCCTTTGTTGCTTTCAGTTTTATATCCCACATATCAGTGAAATCATATGGTGCTCGACTTTTTCTGTCTGATTTATTTCGCTTAGCATAATAATCTCGAGATCCATCCATGTTGTAGCAAATGGCAGTATTTCATCTTTTCTTATGGCCGAGTAGTATTCCATTGTGTATATATACCACATTTTCTTTATCCAGCGATCTATCAAAGGACATTTTGGTTGTTTCCATCCATGTCTTGGCCACCGTAAATAAAGCTACAGTGAACATCAGAGCACATATATCTTTACGGATGTTTTCATATTTTTTGGGTAGATACCCAGAAGAGAGGCTACTGGGTCATATGGTAATTCGATTCTTAATTTTTTGAAGAACCTCCACACTGCCTTTCATAGCGGCTACACCAATCTGCATTCCCACCAACACTGTATGAGGTTCCTTTTTCTCCACAGCCTCTCCAACACTTGTTTGTATTTGTCTTGTTGATGATAGCCATTCTAACTGGTGTGAGGTGATATCTCATTGTGGTTTTTATTTGCATTTCTCTGATAATAAGTGATGTTGTGCATTTTTTCATATGTCTGTTGGCCATCTGTATGTCCTCTTTGGAGAAATGCCTATTCAGGTCTTCTTCCCATTTTTTAATTGGATTGTTTGTTTTTTTTTGTTGTTGGGTAGTATGAGTTCCTTATATATTTTAGATATTAGCCTTTTATCAGAGAAGATTTTTGTCTTATTTTTTAATTGTAATCTTAGTTTTGTTGTTGTTGTGACCATAGTGCTGTAAACTATATCCCAAATTCACAAAATGGGTCCGTAATTCAAATATATTTTACTGAACAATAAATTAATTACAAAATAGTTGTATAAATGCAGCAATTCCTAATAGTTTTATAATCATTAAGAATGAATAAGACTCCAGTTTCATTATGGAATGTGAATGTTTTGCTGCTGGGACAAGTGAAATTATGAGTATGATGATTTTATAAAAGAGCCAAAAAACAGAAGTTTGACTAGGAAATATGTTCATGAATATTTGAAAATCAGACTTGAATATATCAGTGAGCCATTTGACACTAGCACCTAGTGAGTTGTCTGTTTTGGAGCTTTTCAAATAGTAGAAGGAAGCCACAGAAGGTTTTATGTAATTTTGAGAATTACATAGTGAAATCTCTGACAAAATATTTTCATAAACAAAAAATAAATGCATTGTCACTAAAATGAAGAATAAGCTAAAGTTAGATTAAAATGTTAAGTTCTTATATTAAAATCATGAAGATACACTCTAGCTGAAAAGTTTATGAAATCATTCTCAGAGTTAGTGATAATAGCATACTTGGAGAGAAAACATAAACATTTTACAGTATTGTTTTGTCACATTAGTGGCATACTCTGAGAGATTAATACTATATGTCTTTGAGAGCAGGTATTTGCTTTAAATTAGACACAGTCATGAATATACAGATTATAAATCAGTTTTGAGTATATATTGAGTATATATGTAGTGTATGTGTAAGGGAGATATGTTTGACAATCTTGTCATTAAAACCAATTTATGATAATTTTATATGTCAACTTGATTGGGCCATGAGGTGCTCAGATATTTGTCAAACATGATTCTGTGCCTATGAGGGTGATTTTAGTATATTAACATTTATTTATTTATATTTTCCAACTTTATTTTTAAATTTCTATTAAATTTATTGAGGTGACATTGATTAGTAAAATTATATAGGTTTCAAGTGTATAATTCTATAATACGTCATCTATATATCACATTGTGTGCTCACCACCCAGAGTCATTTCTCCTTCCATCACCATGTATTTAACCCCCTCTACCCTCTTCTACGACCCCCTCCCCCATTACTCTCTGGTAACCACTAAACTGTTGTCTGTGTTTATGAGGTTTTTTTTTTTAATTTTTTAGTTTTTTAAAGATTTTTATTGGGGAATTGGGGGGATGATGTTAATAGGAATGATGTTAATTTACGTGTTCAATAACATAAAGTTATTGAGTACCTCGCTTGCTTCAGGAGGCATGATAGGTATGGAGTTACAGTGGCAAAAAGACATTATAATATCAGGGAGACCTACTTAATAAATATTCACCTGTAGCACATCCTTTAGGTTTCAGCATAAAAAAAAAAAGTTCTTCAGGCTGTTTTTTNCAGTTATGTTCAACTTTTAATTATATAGACTATAATCAAATTAAACTATTTATAAAAAGGGCATATTTTTAAATGAATCTATAGAGGGCATCTATGGTACTGCCTACCCAGCTTGCTGTCCTCCCATCTCTGAGGCCATCCCTAACGTCTTTTACATGGCTAGAGGGAGACCTGAAGTATATGCCAGCATGATGTCCTTTCTGTCACAGTTTGGGTCAGGTACAGATGTATGACCCCAAGTTAGCCAACCTGAGATCTTTCTTGGGATTTTTCAGACTAACTGCAAAAGAATCTGTGTCTTCCAGGTGGAGAAATGTGTAAGATATAAAATTGTGAGCTGTCGCCGTCATGTGCAGGCAGCTGTTTATTGTGATAAAAAGTGAAGCTGGGACAGAGAGAAAAATAGAAATAAAGAAGAGGGAGGGAAAACTACCAGGATTTTATCCCTGGTTATAGTTTTCCTGAAGAACAGCTGTCTCCTTGCCACCTTCTTGTTCTTCAGCTCTTTCTTGATCCCCTTGGTCCAATGAAGTCCCTCCCTTTGCCTTAACTCTAGTAAAGCACCCATATGATCTCAGCTGCAGTTTCACTCTAATTTAAAAATACCCACTATAAGACAATTTTGTGTCAGAGATCCCCCCCCCCACATTAGGGGCTGGTAGCCACAGAACAGCAAAGTCTATGTTCTAGGGAAGAGAATAAGGAGGAGATGGTAAGAGAGACAGAAGGAAAACCCAGGAATACTCATTGTCTACCAGGACAAAAGCAAAAAAAGATGGCTGCCTGCAGTTTGGTGCCAAGAAGGTCTCTTAAAATTGAATGGAGATAAATGGATTTGTTATGAAAAGTAGAACGAATGTAAAGAATCAGAGAGGATTTTTAATATGTGTTTTGAATGAACCAGAGAATCCATGAAGTACTTTTTAATAGTAATTTAAAGAAAAGGCTACATTTGAGATGTATGACAGAATAGGGGCCCAATTAGGTTTTAAATAGCACCAAAATGTTTCAGCCAGGATGGGCTATGTTAGGCTACAGTAATATACAATTAAAATATCTCAGAGACTCAACCAAGGGATTAGTTCTTGTTTTGGGTCTAGGATGGTAGTCCTCCATGGGAAGGCTCAGTGTAGCATGTGTATATCAATATATGCTGGGTAAAGGAGGGCTAGAGTTTTGTTTGGCAATTAAATGCTTTGCCAAGATGTGATGTCACCTCTGCTTCTGTATCACTGTTCAGATAAGGTACATGACCCTGTCAAGCTTTGAAAAGTGGATGTGTAGTGTAGTCCTTTCTTGCCCCTGAAAGAGATAACCTGGAAACGTCATTGAGTGACAATAATATCTACCACAATAGAGTTATGAACAGAAAATTTGGAACCCTGAGTCAGAAACCTAATTTTCCCAGTTGGTAGCTCAGTCCACTGGGCTTCCCACTCAGAAACTTTTGCTTTGACTTGGGGAGGTTTATCTTAACACGTCCAATCTATGTGGTTCTCTAAACCCAGTTTCTCCATCTGTAGAAAGGATATAATAATGTTTTCCAGATTATTATTGTTGTAAGGATTAAATGCAATCAATATTATATAAAAAGAGCTCTGAAAACTTGGAAACCCTATTCAAATACATAAGTTATAATATTTGGTCTTTTTCCCCCCAATTTTTTATGAAATACTATTTTCATAATTGATCATTCATATGGTGCTACTTTTAAATGTGAAAACATTTTCTTATAGGAGAACATACATTAAGAAGTAATACATGACCTTAAATCATATTTAAAACCATAAACTATCTTCATTGCTTATGACCTCTTACATCAAAATATGTTTTTACTTCTCATTTAAATAGCTTAGAATTGTGACCTTCTTTGTAAACTCAGGTTTTAAACAAGTCTCCCTTCCATTAACCATTAATTAAAAGGCATGAAGTATGTCATTAAGAACTTATGTGCCTGGGTTCCCTGTTCTAAATGCACATGATTTGTCTTTAACCTCAATTTTTCAATAAGAGGGAATGTTAGTTCATTCTTTTAGAAAGTTAATTTACTGGTTTCCTAAAGAAACTTAAGTACACATTTCTCATCTCCACAAATGTCAGAAGTACAGAATAGAAATTTTGCTATTTTAAAATATGTTTTAATCCTAGACTGGTCCTCTGAAGTTTATTTTAATTAGGATCGAGATATAAATGAGATAAACTATTATATCTTCTTTGAATTCCCAATAGGATACTTTTGCTTTTTTCAGGTGGTCATATGTTGCTATGAATCATTAAGAAAATTTCCACTGATCTGTAACATAATATTTCAAGCCCATGTCCCTTTACAACTATAATTTATAATGTTGAGGTTAAAAGTGTAATTTCAATAGAGCATTAAATTTACATATATATAATTCTGTTAATTACAAAAAAATAAGCAGGCAAATTTATAACAAGCACTTTGTACATACAAGATAAATTTTGTAGGTTAATTGACTTTTCTGTAGATGATTTAGATATATCCAGAGAATTAGATAATGTGGATAATGGACTCAGAATATATTTCTTCTCTACTCTCAGAGTATTTCTCTGTTTCTATCATTTCCAGTTAAAACAAAAAAAAAGTCACTTCTGACACTTATGTAAAGGGTGTTTCTTATTCCTCCATTTCTTCTACAATATTTACCAATTCATATTACCCAGCTAACTCATTTTGCTTTTTCTTTAGTTGGCAAGAATGATGGGATAAGTGTGTTCAAAGTGAGGGGGAGTATTTTGAGGGGGATTAATGGCAATGTGTCTTTTACTGTAATAATTTTTTTCATTTAAATATTCACTGTGTTTCATGATCATACCTCATAGATGGTTAGCAAGGACATACGTGTTTTCTAGTTAAGTTTAATTACACCTCTATCAAGAAGTATTGATGGAAAGAGAACTGACTCTGGGTGATGAACACACAATGTGATATATAGATGATGTATTACAGAATTGTGCACCTGAGACCTATGTAACTTTACTATTAATCATCACCCCAATAAAGTTTAATTTAAAAAAAATGTGGTGACCTTGTTACCAAGCATTGCACTATATTATGAAGCCCNGTACTCACAGCTTTTATCTTTGAACCTCTTTTATTCTTTGCTGCATGGCTAATATTTTCTTTCTTTAGATGTGTTATACATCTCTTTAAATGACTGTTCTACTATTTCTACTTTGAATCATTATGGATTAAGCTTACCATTTATTTTCCACAGGATAATATTATTTCCATTATTTTCAAGTTCTTGTAGGCAGAGGGTATACAGCTTTAAAAAACATTAAATATATTTAAACCTTAAAAAACTATATATATATGGTAAGGTAAGCTGAGAAAGTTGCCTCCCCACTAATTAGCTTATAGATGTGGTTTATTACTGGCCTAGTAACCTGAAGGGTTTTAGAAATGTTGCTTTCTAGATAGAGTTTGAAAAAAACCAACAAATTATTTTGCTTATGGTTCCTGAATGATCACTTATTTTCTTTTGGATCAGAGATGACTCTGCCGCCATCTTAAGCTATCCTTTTACATGCAGGTGGGCTGAGAAAAGGTGTAGCTGTACACCTTGAAGGTAAACACACTAAAGTGGCTCCAGATCACCTACACCTCCCCACTCTCCACTCTGTGGCTGTCCTGTGACTTATTGGGTGCTAACTGGACCCAACACCCCAACAGTAACTGCTTTATGCTGTAGCCTAGAGGCCAGCTGCATGAACTTCTTGAAGTCTCAGCCTGTGGAGGACATATGATCCGTAGATATTTAAATAAAAATAGCTTAAGTTCCAGTGTGCCCCCCACAAAAATTGATGGCAATTTCTGCTAGTCGCCTTTTCCTCTAAATTTCGTTTTCCTTGACGTTTTTACTTTTCTTGGGTCTTGCCACTACCAACTGTGGCCTCCTTTCTCCTCCATATCATTGGAATGTAGCCACTCTTCCTCAAACACCTCTCAGAATATAGTAAAAGGTAAACCACTGATGATTTGTAGACCATTTGACAAGTTGGGGGGTGTCACATTTAAGAACAGTTGTTTTCTTAGTTGTTTAAGTTAAACATAACCCGACATTAAAAAAAAATCTTAACATTAAAAAAAAATCTTACAGTAACTATTAGACAGCCTTGTTTCTAAGATTCCATCAGCCGCCCCTTTTTCTGGGGGTCCTGTGCAAAGACTGTCTCTCTCTCTAGAGCCCAGGCCCTGCCCTTGTCCTCTGACTGGTTAGCCTTGTCCCCCATGCTCTCGCACCTACAATGCTCTGCCCTTCTCACTCTCCCTGGCCCTAATCCCCTTTCTTGGGCTACTGTTGAAAACCCAAATTTATTTTTATGTCATAACATTTAATTACATTTTTTCAGCCTCCAACCATCCTAACTGTGTGTGGAGCGCTGTCTTTTTAGCAGTCAGCCATCAAGTTATTTTGCTTATAAAAGAGAATTCTCTTTCTGAGGACTTCTGCTATCAGCTTATTTTTTTTTTTTACTTTGTGCCCATTGTGTGCCCCAAACCATAGACTGAGTTCATTGGCAGAGCCAAGGCATGACTACAGGTGTGCTTAATCCCAAATGGGGGATGTTGAACCAACCTGTGGTGGCTGCAGGTATGTCTTGATTCTTAGGCTTTTGCTTATCTGGTTGTCCTCAAACCGAACCAACATATTTTCCCCAGCCCTCTTGATAAACACATGCAAAACATCCACACTTTTTTCTTTTTTGTTTTTTGTGGAAGAGAGTCCAATAGCATATTCTTCTTTAAAGTGTTGCTTGAAATGTATTTATTTCTATGTTGTGGAAATCATATAAAGTTTTTGATATGTTTGTAGGAATAGTAAAAATCAGAAAACAGCTGAAAATATCTGTTTGTTCATATTCTTTAATGCCTCTAGTAGTGATCATGTTATCCTCTGGTTATTTTTTTTT
>NW_017731492.1:1685560-1693978 GCF_001890085.2 Hipposideros armiger | reverse complement strand
TTTTATAAAGTTAAGAGCTCATGGTGATTAAACTGGGCATATCCATTTAGCCTTTATAGTTGTAGAAAACAGAATTCATATGCTTAACTCTGTAGAGACCCACACCCTTGGGAGAGAAAGGCTCATTTACTTAGTTGTCATGCACTAAACACTGCATCGTATTATTCATGGGTAAATAAGTGTTTTTGCCCTCAACACCTTTTATTGTGGTCTGTAATTAATTTATTTACATACTTCTATATATTCTCTCTCTGTATCAATAGATGTATCTATTGATTCTATATAGCTATGTCAATTTATTCCATATATCTCCATATATAAACACACACATATAGTCACAAATATGCACACATATATATACATAAACATATACATATATACATATATGAGGGTGTTTGTTCACCTCACATTTTAGCATTTAACATATTTCACAAATAAAGACTATTGCATACCAATGAGAAAATCACATGATTGACCCACTAAAGCTACTTTTAATAGTGTGAAGCACGTAAGTTGTTCAATTCATTCTGAGCATGATCGATTGATTCATACCTTGAATGGATACAGAGCAGGGTATGATGAGCTTCCGTCTCTCTCACTGAGCTATGATTTATAACTTTCTGACAAATTTATTTGAAAAAAATGATTGAATGGCTTCATCCTATATTGAAGTATCCTTGGAGGTAATACATCACACTTTGAAAGACACTTAGTGTACTGGAAAATTGGCCTTCAAAAGGTAAAACAATTTGCTTTCAAGTGGTTTCATCTAGCACTGTGGTGACCCTGTAGAAGAAAAGACTAATCCCTACCCACTCATATTGTTTTAATCATGTGAAATTTCACCATTGGCCTTAATATTTCAACACTCAGCTAGGGATTTTTTTAAAACATGGTTCTGAAATGTTATCTGATTGTCCTTACCTTCCATTTAGAAAGAGAATAAAATGTATCTAAAGTCAGACATCTTTATTTGACTGCTTCAGAATTATGAGCTACAGGACATGTAGTTCATAAGCAATGTACTGCATAGTTGTGTAAATGAAATGTGTATCTATATGAATGGATAGTGAGAAAAACTTCTTAGAAGAGGATCATAGGGGGAAAGGCACTTATAAAGAGGCAAGTTTTTCCAATAGCTGTCTACAAAGGATTTAAATAATGATCGATACTGAGATATTTGATCTTCACATTTTTGGGGGAGTAAAGGAAATACAGGAATTAATGGGCAGGAACACAGCACTAAAAATCTGTGTTATCATTAATACCATGTATAGATATCTATTGTATATCGTTTGATATCATAACTGGGTAATGTCAGCATACAGAGTGAGAAACTAAAAGTGAGTTGAAACAGAGGTTCAAAGTATAAGTGATTCTGGCAAACATGATTACTTCAAAATGATTTTTGCTTTTCTTTTTTCACAGTAAGTGCAGTCCGATGATGTGCTTCTTTCTGTTTTAATCTGAAAGTATCATCTCTCAACAACTCAGGATAGAAACATCTTTGTTGAGAATAAAAATAGGCTAGTAACTGTCCCAATCCTCTCACCATGATTCCAAGAAAAGTCTGATTTATGGCTTCAGCTCTGCTGTTGGACGGAAGCCTCAGCCCATTGGAAATCTCCAGAGCTGTGGGCTGGAGGAGAGGCTGTGGCCCACCGCACTGGGCAGTTCCAAGGCTTGGTTTGATTTTGACCAAATCCAAACGTTAACAGTTTGCTAGGGCCTTATTATACTAACCCTAGCTGGGCTAAGAAGCTAAGTGTGGATTCTAAATGGTGTCTCTATGATTTAAGGCTTTATAAATAATCAGAGTTTCTTTAAAAATGTGTCAATTACATGTGACTGTTTCACGGAAAATAAATCAACTTAGCATTCCCCATTTTGCAAAAAAAGCAAGACAAAGAAATATTTTGTTTCCTTTTACAATATCAGGAGAAAATGGATCATAAAGGAAAGCCAGCTTGATCAATTGTTATTTTTAGGTAAGGTGATTTTAAAACTTGGTTTGGGCAGGACTGTTTCTGTTTACTGTGCTGTCCTAGCATAATTATTACCAGTGTCACCCTGGAGTCTCAAAAGCATGCAAGTTTAGATGACAAATGCTATGGTCATCCTATTTTAAACTATATAGGCACCTTTTGATTTTTCAGTGGGTATAATATCTTAAAATTGTGCTACATAGAAAATATGTTAGGATTTAAGAAGGTGTAGAAATAAGATTTTTGACATTCTCCCACCAAATAAAAAGCATCTCTAGTCTCCCAGAGAAGCTAACTCAGAAACTTCCACGGTTTTAGGAACTAATTCATAACATAAATAACATACCAAAGACGCTCCTGTGCTCTTANTTCTCACTGCAGCTGCTGGCCGCTCACGCTGGCTGCTGGCTACACACGGTAGCCCATGGCAACCCACTGCCACAGGGGCTGCAGCCTATGCCGCCAACGGTGACTCACAGCAGCCCAGCTCCAGGATGAGCTGTTGTTCAGCATCTTAGCTTCAGAGGACAGTGTCACTGGCCCTCATATGTGGGATCTGAACCGGGGCCCTCTGGCGTCCCAAGCCAGTTCTTAACCATCGCGCCACTCGGCCCTATGAGTTTTTATTTCTTTGTTTTTCTTGCTCCTTTGTTGCTTTCAGTTTTATATTCCACATATGAGTGAAGTCATATGGTTCTTGATTTTTTTGTCTGACTTATTTCACTTAGCATGATAATCTAATCCATCCATGTTGTTGCACATAGCAGTATTTTATCTTTTCTTATGGCAGAGGAGTATTGCATTGTATATATGTATCACATCTTTTTTATCTAGTCGTCTATTGAAGGATACTTTGGTTGTTTCCATGTCTTGGCCATCATGAATAATGCTGAAAAAAACATAGTGGTACATATATCTTTACAGATAAATGTTTTGAGATTTTTTTGGGTGAATACTCAGAAGAGGTATTTCTGGGTTATATAGTGAGTCTATTCTTATTTTTTGAGGAGCCTCCACACTGCTTTCCATAGTGAATACACCAATTTACATTCCCACCAACAGTGTATGAGGGTTCCTTTTTCTCCACAGCATCATTAACACTTGTTATTACTTGTCTTGTTGATGATAGCCTTTCTAACAGGTGTGAGGTGGTATCTCATTGTAGTTTTAATTTGCATTTTTCTAATAACTAGTGAAGTTAAGCATTTTTTCATATATCTGTTGGCCATTTGCATGTCTTCTTGGGAGAAAATCTGTTCCGGTCCTCTGCCCATTTTTTAATTGGATTGTTTGTTTCTTTTTTGTTGTTGTTGAGTTGTATGAGTTTTTATATATTTTGGATGTTAGCCCCTATCTGAGATGTTGTTTGCAAATATCTTCTCCATTTGGTTGGTTACCACTTTGTTTTGTTGATGGTTTCTTTTACTGTGCAGAAGCTTTTTAGTTTGGTATAGTCTCATTCATTTATTTTTGCTTCTACTTCCCCTGCCTTTTAGGTCAAATTCATAAAATCCTCTCTGAACCCAAGGTCCACAAGTTTAGAATCTGTGCTTTCTTCTATGCAATTTATTGTTTCAGGTCTTATGTGTAGGTGTTTGATCCCTTTTGAGCTAATTTTGGTATATGGTGACAACATCCTAGTTTCATTCTTTTGTACATGACTTTCTAATTTTCCCAGCACCGTTTATTGAATAGGCTTTCTTTTCTCCACTGTATGTTTTTGGCTCCTTTGTAAAAAATTATCTGTCCATATATATGTGGGTTTATTTCTGGTTCTGAATTTTATTCCATTGGTCTCTGTGTCTATTTTTGCCAAAGCATGGTGTTTTGATTATTGCCACTTTGTAGTATAAATTGAAGTCAGGGAGCATGTTACCTCCAGCCTCATTCTTTTTTTGTCAGGATTTGGCTATTTGGGAACTTTTGTAATTCCATACATATCTGATGATTTTTTGTTCTCTCAGTATTTCCTTAAAAACTGCCCTTGGGATTTTAATGGGGATTGCAGTAAATCTGTATATTGCTTTGGGCAATGTGGCCATTTTAACTATGTTGAGTTTTCTAATCCATGAACATGGAATATCTTTCCATTTCTTTGTGTCATCATTTTTTTAAATAATATCTTTTAGTTTTCATTGTCTAGGTCCTTTACATCCTTTGTTAAGTTTATTCCTAGGTATTTTATTCTTTTTGTTACAAGTGCAAAAGGATTTTTTTTGTCATTTCTTTTTCAGGAATTTTATTGTTAGTATAGGAATGCAATTGATATTTGTACATTGATTTTGTATCCTGCAACTTTACTATATTCATTTATTGTTTCTAATAGTTTGGGGTTTTTTTTGTTGTTGTTTTGATGGAGTTTTTATGGTTTTCTAGATAAAGAATCATGTCATCTTAAAAAAAAAAAGATATTTTAACTTCTTCATTCCCAATTTGGATGCCTTTTCTTTCTTTCTCTTGCCTGATTGCTCTGGCCAGGACTTCAAACACTGTGTTGAATAACAGTGGTGACAGGAGTCATCCCTGTTTTGTTCCTGATCTTAGAGAATATTAGCATTTAAATTGATAGAATAAATAAGTCATATTGTTTTCCCCAATGTGAGTTGGCCCCATCCAATCAGTTGAAGGCCTGACTAGAACAAAACGGCTGAATCATCCTCAAGTAAGAGAGAATTCTTCCTTTCTGACTGCCTTTGAATTGGGATGTTGGCTTTTTTCCTGCCCCTGAACTTGAGTTGAAACAATGACTCTTCATGAGTATCGAGCCTGCTGAACTTTTGACTAGAGCTATATCATCGGGTCTTTTAGGTCTTCTACTTGCCGACTTACCCTGCAGGTCCTGGGACTTGTGCCAGACTCCATAATTGTGTGAACCAATTTCTTATAATAAATCTCTATCATCTCTATCTCTATTTTGTCTATATCTATAAAACTGTCTGTCTACTTATCTAGATAGATAGAATAAGAGAATATATATATATATATACATATATATATACATATATATATGTATATATATATATATATATATGATCTCCTATTAGTTCTGTCTATGAAGAACCTTGACTAATATAGTTTTTGGTGAGAGTGGTTCTAGAGGAACAGAATTTTAAGGATGAATTTTCTGAATTGGTTCTGAGGTTTGTGGAATTGGATCTCTAATCTGATTAGATTTAAAGATGCTAATGAGTATTTCAAGCAGTAAAGAGAGCACTGATAGTCCATGGCAGGATCTGGCAATAGAGATACGTAAACTATTATCATTTAATACTGATAACCCAACACTTATAAGAAGCAAGGATCTGAGTGACGGGGTATATGTACTGTTGAACATTTTTGTCAAATGAATATAATGAGATTTGCTGGTGGTTCCTAATGTCTCTGGACTAAATGGTGGGGGAAAAAAAGGGATGAGCTCAGAGATTCAGATTCCCAGCTCAAGTGCTGCGGAGGTGACCTGAACGTTTCTCTGTGTGCTCTGAAGGAGACCCTGGTCTCCTGTAGCTTCAGGGCTGAGATTGTTGAAGCAAATCCAGAATCTCACCCAGCAACTGGCTGAATTACAATCCTCGTTGAACTCCCCATCTTGCCGTGTGTCTGCTATTAAAGTGAGGGCATTGATGGAGAAAGAATGGGATCCCAAATGTTGGAATGAGACACGTGGGAAGATCCTGATGAAGCTGGGGACACTGAACCTCTGAAATCTGATGAGTCTTTGCCAGTGGAAGAGGCTTTCTCAGTCCCACTGGGAGCTGCTTCTCTCCAGGTGGAAGCGGCCTCCCCACCCTGGCTGTGGGGATGAACCTTGCATTGCCTGAGAAAAATGTAAACGGCTCCCCTGACACAGTTGCCTTGCTAGATGATGATGATTCTCTCAGGACCCACCCCCGCTGCCCTCTTTGCTTCTAGATCCATAACTAGACTCAACTCCCTGCAGGCCCCTAAAGGTGGGGTCCAAAGTGTGACCCAGGAGGATGAGCTCTACACTCCAAAAGACCTACTTACGTTTTTTAATTTATACAGACATAAATCAGGGGAACATGTGTGAGAATGGATATTAAGGGTGTGGGATAAGGATGGAAGGGACATAAAGTTGGATCAGGCTGAATTTATTGACATGGGCTGGCTAAGCACACATTCCACATTTAATGTTGCAGCTTAGGGAGTTAGAAAGAGCTCAAACAATTTGTTCTGTTGGTGGGCTGAAACACAGACCAAAAGGTGGACTACAGTAAGTGAGTTAAAAATGCTGGACCTGCCTTTGTTTAATGTACATGAAGATTCAAAGGCTTAGGGAGATTAGAATGTTAGAATGGTTTTACCACTTAAGACATACTCGCCAACCCTGGGAGGGTCCAGAAGGGGTAACTTTCACCATGACTGTGAGAAATAAATTTGTGAGGGGAGTCCCTGGATCTTGTAGGAGTTCTATGATGGTTTTTCTCTGTAGGACAGACCTTACAGTGGACATTGGGGACACCAATTTGGGAAACTTCAATGCAAAGAAAGTAATTGGATCCCTGGGTGGTAGAGGTTAAACAACTAGAGAAATTCTCTTAAAAGATGATTCAGATCAGGGCACACCTATGTTCAAATTTTGAGCAGAAAGCCAAAGCCCATTTTGTTACCTACGAAGCCCTACAGATCTTCCCATCCTGGCCTGTTTCCTCTCCGGTCACATCTCCTTCTCCACCTTCCTCCAGCCACATGGGCTTGTCTGTTACTCCTTGAAGTGGCCCGGTATGCTTCTATCTCAGTGCCTTTGCACTTATTCTCCCTGCTTCAAGGGATCTTCCCCAAATTTGCATGGCTTCCTCCAAACTTTTTTTCAGGTTTTTAGTCAAACATGTCCCACTCAGCAAAGTTTGCCTTGCTCTTCTATCTAAACTTGCAGAACCCAGTGCTCCCAAACTCTTATGCCTTTCCTGCTTTGTTTTTCTCCTTGTCATGTATCAATATCTAACAGGCACTGAATGCATTTTCATTTATCTTGTTTAAGGTCTAGTTCTCCTACTAGAATGTGAGCTCCAGGAAGACAGGGTTTTCATATCACTAGCACCAAAATAAGACCTAACACATTCAAGATGCCCCATAAATCTTTGCTGAATAGGTGAATTAATAAGTGCCTTCAAATTGTAAAGATATTTTGTAAGTTGTCTTTCACTCTGATGTGCTAAACTCTGTGGGTTTTGGCCTCAAAACCATGTCACTGCTGTCTTGATTCTTTCAGTCCATGGCTGACATAGACTATACTTGTGAATACACGTCACACCATTTCCCACAGATTCTATACAGAGAAACCTTTAGTTCTCCAGATAAGGAAATGTGTTTTATGTAGCTTTTAATGGAGTATCATTGAATACACATTTTAGTGTAATTATTTGATGTCTTCAAATGTCCTTCAAGGTAGGATAATTAATATAAAATATAAAAATCTAAGCTAAATTGCTTATACGTAGTAGTGTTCTGTGTTAAACAAAGGTTAAGTATAGCTTATCAAGCTAAAAGAAAGGAGCAGAAGGCTGGACTAAAAAGTGTAGTTTCCATATGTGGTTAACCTATTTCTCATTTACATTTCAACAGCTGCATGTGTCATTACAATCATCCACACAAGGTCAAAGCCAAGAATAATGTTATTGTCAGATAACAAGTTTTTCTCTACTTGGGAAGTAATAGAAAAACATCACAAAGATGCCACATAGAACTTTGAGCATAACATTAAAAAACTAAAAACTGAAACTTACTATGTTATGTTACAAGTAGCTAAATTGTGTGATAGTAACAGACAAAGAAATATTAGTTTTCAAACTAAATCAAGGTGGCGAATTAAGTTTTTCAGGGCTTTTTTGTGTGTGTGTGTGTGTGCATATTTTAATCTAGCCACTCAGTTTCTGCTCCTTTTGATGGCTTGCTTATTACATAAAGTGAAATACAGTTTATTTTAAAATTTTTAATTTTAGACAAGAATATTTGGTAGCAGTAGTTTGAGTCATTATAGACTAAGAGAAGCATGAGTATTAATGAGGTGTTGAATTTCCAGGTAGACCTTTGAACCATGAGGGTAGCTCGTGGAAGAGGTTCTCTGGATAGTTCCCAGGATGCTTCTCAGGATGGTTATTATTTGAGTTGATTTGTAATGATCCAGAACTTGGCCCGCAGCTTTCTAGGCTCAGCATCCTGGTTTCTCAACTCTGTGAGTGGTTTTCCCTCTCAGGAAGAGACTTACACTACAAACTCAAAACTAAGATGTATAAAGAGAATGGCCAATTTATTAACCTACGGTGATCTTTTAGCTCCTTTATAGGCAAGCTACATGAAAAGCCAAACTATGCAGGAGTTTGCTTAGTGAGTCATTATGGAGTTAAGTTCATGATTTGAATGTTTCAGTGTACCAACTAAAGGAACCTAATGTACCCTATATCCTTTGATTCCA
>NW_017731492.1:1682114-1683045 GCF_001890085.2 Hipposideros armiger | reverse complement strand
AAGGGAAGGGAAGGGAAGAAAATCATGTTCCCGGAGGCTGGGCAGCACTAGCTAGCAAAGCATTGGTGAACTCTGGTGGGGGATTCCACAGAATTCAGCAGGAGTGACTGGTTGCCCAGTGCAGTTTAGCTGCACTCTATTCTCAAACTGCAGGATAGTGACTTGTGAGCCACTGGGAGGTAAGGGGTTAGGATACCATAATATGATTGGGGAAATAGATACTATCAAATCAATTAATGAAACATACATCGAGATAGGTGAGCTTGCCCGTATTATATAAAGAAACAATGTGATTGCTAGGAAAGGATCTGGGGAGAAATTAAGTTTTTATTTTGGGCAAGTACAATCTCACATCCAAAGGAAACCTCCCGGCATGTATTCGAAAGTTTGCCTCAGGGAGCCACTTAGATAGCAAGGGGGCTGGAACAGGAAAAGTAATTTCAACATTGGCAACCAAAGGGAGTTCTTTTTTGTTGCATTGGCTATTGTAGTTTTGGCTATAATTTGGGAGGGGGATTGAAGGGCCTCCATAATGAGTCAAATTATAAAACATTTAGAGAAATGTTTGCAAAATACATTTTAGAAACATTGAGGTATTCTTTTCCAAGAGAACATTTTCCCATAAGTTTCAATAATATGCCTTCAGTTCACTGGCATACCTTGAGCTAAATTACTACCAGTTTTTATTAAAAACTAATTTTCATACTTTTATCAATCCAGCATCTGGAACATTATGTATTTGAACTTGCATTTTTCTGTAGGTAGGTAACCCAATTATAATAATTACATTATGGAAAATTTATTACCTTCTCTGCTACTCATAATTTATTTTACCTGCTTTTGTAGCTAAGGGTAAATTGTTGAGCATCAGAGAGCAGTAAGAAAATATTTTTCAATCTCATTACTATGTCAGTAGATAAGGCTTAAGAAT
>NW_017731492.1:1672672-1675009 GCF_001890085.2 Hipposideros armiger | reverse complement strand
TCTGGCTGATCTTTGCATCTCCCAGAGATGCACATAGCAGAATAGTTTATACAATCAGTATTGCTCAATGGCTGGAAATATGAAATCTCTGTCTTCCTGCGGAGGATAACAATCTGAAGGTGGTCATCAGGTGGAGGTCTCCCAGAGTCTCCGCCCCATGGCCAGGGCTTGGATAAGATGGGTGACCTCAGTCTGGAAAGGTTACCTTTGATTTCTGTTCACAAGTGGCTCTGGTGAACTCTGGCTTCATACTCATTTGACACGGCCTTCCTCTGTAACCAGTTTGAATATTTCCTTCGCTTTGTTCTATTTCCTCCATTTGCCATTTTTGCCTCTAAAACTCACAACACTGTGATGAGTCCTTGGCTTCTACAGCAAATTAGTTTTGGTGGGAGGGCTGTGGTCTTCACATTTATATTTTTACAAAGTGTTACAGTGAACTAGTAGTGACCACTAGGACCCATGAAAGGAAACCCCATTACATTCTTTTTAGTATTAAATCTTAAGCTAATTTCTTTCCAAGATGATTCTTCAGGGTCTAAAAAGCAATATCTAGTAGTTATGACTTTGCAAAACTGTGGCGTAATTAGAAAAACAACCACACCATGAATGTAGATGTTGCCGGCCAGAACAAACAGGTGAACTTACATTATTTAATGGCTTCTCTGTTGTTAATGGTTGCAGTGCGCTGGGATTACATATGCAGTGAGATTTCCATGCTGGTTTCTGAACTGTCTCTGCCGAACATCTGTGTGCTCAGAATTATCCATGCTCTGTCCCTTTGACCTGTTTCATTTGAACTGTTCTGGATGTGAATTTTTTTAGTCACTAAATCTAAATTCAGGGTGTGACTCACAGCTGGGCGATGATAGGTAATCGGACAGGGAATTTACCAGGGGCATGAGAGCATCAGAGATCCCATGTTCTCAAAGGAAATGTTTTTTTTTTTTTTTCAAAAATAAAGGGAAAGTAATATTGGGAGGGGAAACTTTTATTTTTTTACTTTCCTGGAGACAGTACGTAGATTTTTTTAAAGAAATTCTGTTTTAAAAATGGGCCAAATGTTTTAAAGAAGTGCTTAAGATTATGCAACCAAATAGTAAATCTTAGCATTTTCTCAAGGCATAAATTAATGGATCTTTTAAAAGCAGATGTTATGGGAATCGGATATGTGAAAAATATCTGTCCTTCACCATAGGACCCTTTGCCATGATGGAAACCACAACACTCAGTAGCTACAACTCTTTCATGCATAATGACTCAATATGTTGTGGAAAATGAAAGTGGGAAACTGACGTTTCCCAGCACCACAGCACTCTCTTAGAACTATTACTTTTAGGTTTATAAGTGTAATAAGCAATGTCTTTTGATTATGGGGTAGAAAAGATTTTTTGAGCCCAATTATAGAAATCAGTTTCTTCTCCTATTCATATTATCAGTGTTGGCATTTAAAGAACAGAACTAAGGTAAAATGTGTATTTGTCCCACAAAGAGCACACTCCAAGCATGGTGAGATGTGAATGATAGAGTTTTGCTAATGGGGTTGTAACAGTGGACAGAAAGTACTTACTTAGATTCATTCAACAATTCACCCAGCCTTGGCCCTGGTGCTGATATAACAATGTTGAGTCTAGCAAAATAAACAGTATTTTGGTGAATGGAAGAGATCAAAGTGCTTCATACATGATTCGGTTTTACCCAGTAAATATTTGTGTAACCATTTTCAATAAAAATTTATGATAAAGTTTATTCAAAACTTAAAAATTTTTGGTCTTCTTAGTTTTATATTTATGATACATACTGTAATGTCAGTCAGAACTCAAACTACTCAATATAATGCCATCTTACTAAACTTTATAATGTTGCCAAAAGAAAAAAAAAACAGGGAAATTGCCTTAAAAACAGAGAATTTCAAATGGAAATATGTTTCTCTGAAATTTGCTGAGTCTTGCCTAGACTAGCTAATTTATTCCAAGTCCTTACGCCTCCTTTCTCATTAGTTTATTAGGAGAAATATTTAGCATATGGTTTGAGAGCAGATAGTTTGGTAAATTGACCCAAGGGTTTCATTTGGCCCCAAGCTTAAAATGAGTCAATAGTGTGACACAGATGTTGAAAAAAAAAATCTTACATAGCATTAACAGAAGTATCATCTCCAGATGTTTTCACAATATTCTGGAAATACTAAAAGACATTGACAAAATATTTCTACAGGAGGGGTGACCATGAAGGTGGGGGTTTTATAAGCCTTGTTATATGAAGAATGATTGATGGATTGGGACATATTGAACTTAGAAAAATATGAATTTATGTGGTTATGGCTAGTTTCCTAAAATA
>NW_017731492.1:1593696-1670444 GCF_001890085.2 Hipposideros armiger | reverse complement strand
ATGGAATTGGCACCATTGTACAAAGTCTTATAAATGGCAAATTAAATTGCCGTTGGCTTGCTAAACAGGAAAAGCCAAGTCCAGAAACTATATGATTCTAGGTCAGCTTAACATTTACTGGATTTCCAAAGTCTATAACGCTTTTGGCTCTTGAAAGGAAATACAGTGATACCTTGGCTAGCAAGCATAATTTGTTCTGGAAATAAACTACTCATATTGTAAGACATTACTCGTTTACCAAGTTAAAGTATATTAGAAATGTTTACTTGTCTTGTGGAACACTCGCAAACCAAGTTATTCGCAATCCAAGGTTTTACTGTACTAGTCGTCTTTGTAGGATTCAGCTATGCTCTTTGTGAAGACACATTGGTAGGAACAGCCATGGGGCATATAAGGAGAGTGAGTTTACATGCATTTTGTGATTTTCTTTCTGCTACCTCCCTCCCACAAACTAATGACGGCAAAAACTGAGTGTAAGCATGGGAGGCCTTATGAGGCTATTTGTCCCTTCCAGCAAAATGCATTCCCCATTAGTGAATATAATGTTAGAATTATATAAAGTGAACATGGCTAATGTTTATAAACATCTGTCTAATGTTTAATTATTTCATATAATTATGATTATAAAAAACATTCTTAACACTAGAATAACTCTGGATAGCAGCCTGGAAATGAATGTCACCATTCAAGTAAATATCAGTAAAAGATGATCTTGCCACAGTGTGAGTAGCCAGGGAAAATAAGGTTCTTTCTGAGAGTCAGCATATATACATCAAGTCTGAAACACACAAGCATTTACTCTTTCCTCAAGCCATATTCCCTCAAAACAATGGCAAGCTCATATCTGACATAAAGTGTTTCCTCTTTGGTTTTGCCTAAGCTCCAGCTTATTATTTCTGGCACCTTTCTCACTAGTGCCTAGCGGTTGCAGCCACAGAATTTGGCCAATAATGGCTCTGGCCAATGGGTGTAACTCGAATTAAGGCACATAAGGGAGGATTCATCTGTTTATCATAGCAGCACCCAGCAGTGGGCCTGTTAGCATTTCCTTTCAAAGCTGTCTTGCTGAGAGGCTTGAAGTTTGATCTTTACAATTTTCCACCTGCTTAAAATTCATCACCAGATATGTTTGGCTTTTTTATTAAAATCTAAACCATTCAAAACTTTCAGAAATAGGGTTTGGTGAATAATGCTTTACTGGTTTCAAGGGGAAAAAAAGAAATAAGTTTTACTTAGACTTCATATTTATTTTTTTGTGTGATT
This sequence comes from Hipposideros armiger, assembly GCF_001890085.2. Classification (NCBI taxonomy): domain Eukaryota; kingdom Metazoa; phylum Chordata; class Mammalia; order Chiroptera; family Hipposideridae; genus Hipposideros; species Hipposideros armiger. The sequence goes on along the minus strand of NW_017731492.1, from coordinate 1,669,181 downwards.
CAAATTATTAAGTTTATAAACATTTTGTCATTGTGTCACTTGGAGGGAATGAGTAGTGATCTGAAGGTTAATTTTCTTAAAAATTTATACCAAAGCCACTCTGTACTATGCTGGGTAAGGGTTTTAAAAATAAAACCCTTGTTTATAATCTTGACTACATAACTCTAAGTTCACAAAAAATTCCTTTCTTATTGCCTAAGGACCTGGACTTTTTGGAGCCTAGTCTCATTGATCTGAAAAAAGATTTATGTCAATAATTTCCATTCAATACTACAGGACTTTGGCTGAGGCATCCTACTGCATAAGTGTAAGCGTGAATCCTGGTGTGTTCATTTCCACAAAAGATCACCAGCGTGGCTTTAGTTCTATGAAGAGAATATAAGGTCTAAAAATAAGTAGTCTAGTTTCCAAACATCTACCAAGGAGTTCCTGGTTTTCTTTGAAGAGTCCCCAAATCCTCTTCTTTCTGCCACCTAGCTCTCACACCTCCCTAAGGCTTTTAAGAATAGGCTATGTGTGCATCTCACTTTATGAAATGGGAAAAAGTTCCTAAAATAGTTCACTTAAATAGAAAAAGTGAGAGCTACTCTTTATTGAGCACTGTTGTATTCAAGACACAGAACTCTACATCTAATTTTCTTTTGTCCTCACAGCAGCCCTTTAAGGTGGGGTTGTTATTCACATTTAGCAAATAAATAATGTGAGAGGCTCAGGAATTACAGAAATGATCCAAGGTTATGTAGTCAGCAAAATGAGGCACTAAAACCAGAATGTGTGTGTTTGACTCCAAGTCCTGTACTTTATTGTCTACAGCATAACGCCATCACACATTGAATTTCTTCAAACATACTAGAGAAATTGACCATTTTAAGAAATCCTACACCATTTTTTTAAATAATAACCCAAACTTGTTTGTATTAAAACGTTGTTTATCTAATTACTTAAAATGTTGTCACTATGTGATCTAAGAGGTAATCGGTCTCTAATATCCCTATTGTAAAAAGGGTTTCTTAACATTTTCCCTGCAACATTTGTCTATCATCGAATGATACTTCCATGTCATTTGCTGATGGCGACGATCAACTTTACCTCAAGAGCTCAATGTTACAGAAAGGAAGTTTAGGAAGCAGATGTACATTTTTTTCTATATTTTTGTGTTTTGCAAGAATGAATAACTATAGGAAATTTTTATACTTTAAAATATAAAATGTATCTTAATAAAATGTAGCACCTTAACTGTATTTATTTAAAAATATAAATACAGTAATACCTTGGTTTGCGAGCATAATTCGTTCCAAAAACAAACTACTCGTATTGCAAGACATCTCTTGTTTGCCAAGTTAAAATGTATTAGAAATGTTTGCTCGTCTTGCGGAACACTCTCAAACCAAGTTACTAGCAATCCAAGGTTTTACTGTACTATATTTTCTGTGGATTTTTGGCACATTTTTGAGAACAAACTTGAAATCAATTAATGCAGTGATGAGGTTAACTGGGGCCCATGAACGGGCTCTACAGAATCAACAACACCCTCAGCAGTTGAAGGTACATTTTATGTGTATTTGCAAAAATGCATTTTTCAGTGGGGTCACATGTCCAGAATTTCATCATCTTCTTTAGGGGAAAAATGTTTAAGTATTATTGCTCTAAATAGTTGGAAAATTTACTGCTTAAAAATAAAGATGTTTCTAAATATTTCCACTATGTCAGAGGACTTACAGCAATATTTTCCTATTCCTTTTCCTACTAAAAATGAAGGGAGATTTGGGAAAGGAGGAAAGAAAAATTGGTAAAAAAAATTGAAGAATTTAAAAAATTATAATAGCTAATCTAGATTGCCCAATGTAGCCTGGAAATCCTGGAAATTGGCTTTTTTTCTGTGTCCAATAAATTCAAACTTGTGTATAATTGTTTATTAGAAAGGTAGTTCCATAAGTTACATGGAGTCAGACCTGGGTTAGCTGCTAATATGTAACTATAAAAGTGCTGTGTGCAACACTCAAGAAGTCAAAGGAGAAATGAGTCTACTTGATGCCTCTGAAGAGAGAGAACTAAAAGGTTGATGGTTCAGGCACATGCTGTGGTTTAGACTATGTAGATTTGGCCTGCGTGATTGAATACAGTAGGCTGCAGAACAGCAGTCCTCAAAGTGGGGTTCATTTACTACTGGACATATGTGAAGACTATTTTGGGCATGAGAGCACCCCTAATTTTGTGGAAATCTATTTCAAATCACCAGTTTCCATATCCTAAAGAGGATCAGTAGGTTCTACTTTCTTGCCTCCCTTTTCAAACTCACCTTTTCCACTCTACCGAGAAAGGAAAAGAGGTCACAGTTCTCACCCATTCATATTCTTATCATGGTGCATTGCCCCAGAGTGGGAAAACCTCCAGAGGGAAATAAAATCTTGCAGTTCATAGTGAGAAAGGGAATGACCAATTATAGTAGGCAAACCCTTTGAAATCTAATAGTTTTCCAAGTATTTGCTTTCAACACAACTGAAAGAGAACGTAATCAAATTATCCTATTACATCAAAGAATTATTTTTCATAACTAGATCACCATGTGATTTTTGGCCTGTAACTGAGAAGGAATTTAGAAAATTGAGGAACACTACTGAATTCTTTTTATTCCTGAATATTTTGTAACAAGTTTTTTGTTTTGTTTTTAATCAGTGTTGCTGTTAAATAAGGAGAAGGTAACCAAGCTTAGGCTGGAGCCTCTCTCATTCTAGCAATAGATAATAATAGATAATATTCATTCTTGAACACATAAACTGAGTTAATAGTCCCATCCATTTTATTAAAACATGCATTTCCAAAAAATGCTTTTTATAATTAGTAATTATACATTATATACTTTTTTTTTTGATCAGTTGTCTACTGCTAATAATAGTACTGGTAACTCAATCCAGGAAAAAAAATCATTTAAAACTTAGAGCTTTATGATCATAGAACATTTTAAACTCTCTAATTTCAATTTCTGTACATATTCTAATATAGAGAAATGTGATAGAATAAGCAAAAATGGACTTTCAAGCTTAAAACATTATATTTGACTAGAATTCTCTGGAAGATGTGGAAAGGAAACATAAGTTCAAGAAGAAAATGAGAGCATATAAAATTCTGGGATATTAAGAGATTGTTCTGTGTTTCTCAAGTGCATGATGGTTGGTGGGTATCAAATATTCTTGGTATTAGATTCCATTGAATATATTTAAAAGAGTGATGAAACAGTAGTGTATAAAATGTTTATATTTACAATATACTATTTCTTACATCCTCTACAACCAGTAGGGTGGATGATAAATTTGTAACAAGTACCCTGGGGAGAAAATCCCCTGATTTGTAGCATTTCCTGACTTCCATAGTGTAAATATTTCCCCCATTGCTGATTTAAAGCTACCAATAGTTTAACAACTCAATGGCAAAATTCCCAAAAACTTAACAATTGGCCCCCACCAAGCTGTGCAAACCAGCTCCAGTGTACTGCTTACAATATATAATATTGAATGTCAAAATAAAAGTGTGTGAAGGCTATATCATTTTCAAGCCCCTTCATTTGGAAGCCCTTGCCAAAATTTTTATGATAAACATTTGAAATATAGGGGAATCTCCAGCCCTATGTGCACCCTAAATCCCTACCTTAAGCATTTACAATGATCTTGTCTTTTCCTTCTATGTTGATTCCTCAAATTAGCTGTATCTGAGAATTATCTATGGAATTCTGGGAAAAAAAATTAGATTCTAGGGCTCCACATCATACCTACAAATGAGAATCCCTAGTGGTAGGGGACATCATCCTTTTCGTTTTTAAAAAAATTCTTTTATTTTATTTTTTTTAACAAATGACTCCAGGGATAGGGGACCAGGGAAGGGGGGAGAAGAAAAAACAAAGCCCCAGTTCCACAACCCCTCCCAACCCGCCCCTTTCCCCCTTATATATTTATAATTTATTTGCAGTCCCTGGGAAGGAGGGTAGGGAACAAGGGGAACTCTCTCAGTAGGGTAGGTGCAACCCAGGCTCCTTATAGGGGCATCTATGTTTATTTTAGCAAGTGCCACAGACAATCTGCAGGCTGCCAGCCCAGTAGGGAAGTATTGCTTGATAGGATCAAAATAAGGGAAATATTTTTTTTTTTAAGATTTTTATTGGGGAGTTAGGGGGATGGGAACAGTGCTGGGGAATTGGGGAAAGGGGAACAGACAAGTTGCTGTCGTTTTGTTCTTCAATCTAGTTGTGGAGGATGTTGCTTCACTGGCCCAAGTTGGCACCATCATTGCGCTCTTCTCTGGCGAGGCAGATCAGTCGCCGGCTTCTGGACGGCCGCTCACTGCGGCTGCTGGCCGCTCACGCTGGCTGCTGGCCACACACGGTAGCCCATGGCAATCCACTGCCACAGGGGCTGCAGCCCACGCCGTCGCCGGTGACTCGTGGCAGCCCAGCTCCAGGTTGAGCTGTTGTTCAGCATCTTAGCTGTGTAGGGCAGTGTCACTGGCCCTCATATGTGGGATCCGAACTGGGGCCCTCTGGTGTCCCAAGCGAGTTCTTAACCATCACGCCACTCGGCCGGCCCGAAATAAGGGAAATATTAATAGAAATGGAGATAGAAGTCTTCTTTCACCCTTTTAATGAGAACAGCTAGAAAACCTTAGTAGGGCTGGCTGTGTGCTTCTTTTACTAGAGAATTTGGGAAAATTTGTGACATTCTTTCCGTCTATATTGAATGAATAATTAATTCCTGAGTTAAGTTTTAAAACAACACTTGATTGTGGACAGGGAAACAAGCAAACCATTTTCTGGGATGACTATTAGAAAGGAATGGCAGTGCCTGAGATCTTGATCTGAAGCCAAGAAATGTCCCTGGGAAGCACCCCATTCCCTGAAAGTTCTGTTTCCGTACCTTACCCCAGAGTCCCCATTCCTGCCCCTTGCCAACCTTTGTGACTTTTCCCCACAGTGCACCACCAACCACGTTGGGAATGTACAAATATACAGAACAAAACATTATTTCAAATCCAAACTGATATAAGACACCCAGAGCAAATGTCCTCCCATAGATGTGTTTTTGTGAGTTCCATGCTTAGCTTTCCCTGGGACCCACAGTGTGAGCATTCATTGATTGGCAAGACAGAGCTGTTCTATAGAGAAGTCAGTTCTAAAGATGGCTAACCATGAGGTTCTTGGGGTTCCTTTTCTATGGGTTCCATGCAGCCATTTAAAGATCTATTCCTTGGCTGTCCTGGGTTTTACTGGGTTTAAGAGCCCCATTTGGTGTTTGTCTATCATTTGGGACCTTAGTTGTGTGTTCTCAATATTGTCTGTGTCTATGGATGATAACGACTCCATTGCATTTACTAGTATTAGAAGAGATATGATCAGGCTTCAAAGAAGTATGCTGCCTTCTCCCTCTCTCACTTTCTTCATTTATCCCTGGTCCCTGCAGTAGGTTTTTCAATAGATAGCCCCATTAATTCATCCAAATACAGGACCAAAAATGGTCTAAGTCCTTTCTGGGAGTGTGAGAATTACTCCTGCACTACTGCTCAGTGCAGCAGATAGGCTCAGGGAACTGGGACCTGACGATTGAATAGGGCTTTCCACTTGAATTTCCTTTGTCACTCCCTGGAGGCCCTTGGAATATAAAGTGCTTACTCATAATCTTTGTAGGAGGGTATATTATCGTTCAGGGCATATTAAAGCATTCGTGTGAGTAATTACTATTAGACATTTCTTGCTGAGACATTCCCAGGTGCTAGAGAAGTTGATTTGTTTGTTATGGGAAAACACATTACTCACTTTAATAAGTTCAGTGTCTTTCATCTTAATAGCAAAATTTCTCACGAAATGCTATAAATATACATAAAAGTATGGAGAATACTATAACAAATATCCATTGTGTTTATAGATATAATAAAATATTACACATATACTAAAACATCATAGATTTAATTGAAGGTGCTTTATAGCTCTTCCTGGTCCCATTCACCTTTCACTTTCCTCGGAGAAAGCTACTCTCCTGATGTTGGTTTGTTTCTTATGCATAGCTTTATATTTTTACTATATGCATATATTTCCATAAATAATATGAAGGGGTAAATTTTTAAAAACTTTATGTGGAATAATGTATATATCAATCTGTATTTTTCAGACTGTTTAAACATTTAGATGTGCAGTATATAGTTTTATGTAGTTCAATGTTATTTCTTTTTCTTTTTTCTTTTTTTATATAGGTATGTATGTACATCAATGTGTTTATTTATTTTGGATTTTTTCCCCTGTTTTTTTTGTTATTTCAAGTCAATGAAATATGTCAAATGAGCATTCTTACATGTCTCCTTGTGTATATGGGTGCAAATTTTCTAGATTTCATACCAAGAAATGAACTTGCTTAGTCAAAGCTCATTTTTATCAGGTCAACTTTACTATGTCACAAAGATCTTCTAGCATGTTACTTCTAAATAAAAGCCTTAAAGTTCACTTGGCACATTTTGGTTTTTAACCAATCTAAAATTAATTTCCTGTGTAATGTGAGGCAAGGATCATTATTTTGTTCAACATGAAAACCATTTGTCCTAGAAAAATATACTGACTGGTTTTTTTTTTTCCCCACAGATTTTATCTCACGTCTGTAGTATACCGAGTTTTCACATTTCTGAGGTCTCTATTCTGTTCCACTGGGCACCCACTTCTGTCAATACCACATGGTCTTATTTTCTTTAGGTGTATATTAAGTCTTGATAGTTTATAGGCATCTTCTTCTTGAAAAATATCTTAGTTATTCCTTGGTCCTCTAGTCTTCTATATGAATTTTGTTATCTTTTGAAATTGTGCACATATTTTTACTAGGATTTTTATTGGAATTTCATTGAATTTTAGAGTAATTTTAGGAGCATCAATACCTTCAGACAGTGGCATTTCCTATCTGTGTAGGACTACTTTTGTGTCCTTCAACACTTGATTTTATTATTTCTCGCACAGTAGATTTTTTTATTTATTCCAGTCTACCTGAAGGATATTTGTTATTGCCACTGTTTTCTCGCCATCACCAGAATTTATTTCACTGTTCAGCATTTGATAAGCCCTTTCAATGTGAGTCTTGTGCCTTCGTTTAACTTAGAGAAATCTTCTTTTATTATTCTTTATTTTCTTGTCTTGATTCTGTCTTTCTGAAATGTCTTTAAACAGATATTGAACTTATATTGATTCTCCATGTCCCTTAGTTCTTCAAGTTTGTTTTTTACTCTATGTTTTGGAAGACTTTTTTGAATTTATCTCCCAGGTTATTAGTCTATTCTTCAGGTATGTCTATTCTAGAATTTGGTCCACGTACTCGATTTTTAAATTTAAATAATCATACATTTAATTCTCAAGAACTCATTCTCTTTCTCTGATTGCTGTTTGTTTTTTCAATTAGCAGACTTTTTAAATGGATTATATCCTTTTGTGTCCCTGAGAGTAGTATTAAGAATATTTTTAAATTCTATTTTCTGTATTATTTTTTTTCCTCAGGACGATGTATTCTGTTTGTTGATCTTTGTTTTTCCTTTAGATTTTTCTCAAATATTGTTCCTTATTGTTTATACTTTTGCATGAAGGACTAGGCTGATTGGGATAGGTAGTGAGTATGAATTTTCTCATCTGTTCTGGATATATAACTGGACCAACACTACCTCATCCAAGTTCCAAAATAAAAAGGCCTATGCTATATAGCCTATCATGTACTTTCCTTTTGAGCCTAGCTGCTTTTCTTTTCTTCTGTGTTTGGTATCGAGACCTCGAGTTGCATACTGGCTAAACACACAGGCTTCTGCAATTTGCTTGGCTTGTATAGCAACTCCACCATACATTACCATAGCTGTGTGACCTCAGGCAAGTCACTTGATGTCTCTGTTTCTCGTTGAAATGGGGAAAGTAGCAGAATCTACCTGACAGGGTTATTGTGAAGATTAAATAAATCAATGTTTATAAGCTATTGGGAACAGGGCCTGGCACATACCAGGTGCTTTATTGGCATTAGTTCTTGTTATTTATGTTTTTAATCTCAATAATAACATAAGTTGGGCCCCATTATTATTATTTTTTTAAAAGACTCTCCTAAGAAGATTACCTACTTGTTTTAGAGAACAATTCTCAGATACTACATAAACAGTGCTGTTTAGCTTAGTGGAAGAGTGGGGAGGGACAATAGAGGCAAAGCTGTTAGAATATCTTTTCAATTCTTTAACGTATCATTGAAACCTCTGGTAGTTTTTATCTGTGTGGTCTTTTGGCCCATTTCTCCATTCTTATTCTCCCTCAATCCGACCCATTTGCTGTTAATCTTTCAGGAATTCCTCAAATTTTCCGATTTACTTATTTCACCCATTATAATTTCTTTTTTTTTAAGACTTTATTGGGGAATTGGGGGGAGGGGAACAGCATTGGGGAATCGGGGAAGGGGAACAGACAGGTAGACAAATTGCTGTTTTTGCTCTTCAGTCTAGTTGTGGAGGATGTCGCTTCACTGGCCCATGTTGGTGTGATCATTGTGCTCTTCCCGGGTGAGGCAATTAGTCGCCGGTCATTGGTTGGCCACTCACAGTGGCTCCTGGCAGTTCACACCGGCTGCCGGCTGCTCACGCTGGCTGCCAGCCACTCATGTAGCTCACAGTAGCCCACTGCAGCCCCTCTGCACCCTACGCCATCGCCGGCGACTCACAGCAGCCCAGCTCCAGGTTGAGCTGTTGTTCACCATCTTAGCTGTAGAGAGTGAGCATCACTGGCCTTCAATGTGGGATCCGAACCGCAGCCCTGCTGCTCAGAGCTGGCGCTCCCAAGCGAGCTTTAACCAGCTGAGCCACTCGCCCGGCCCCATTCTCATTTCTTAATGAAGTTGTAGATTAATCTTTTATTAAAAGTCTTTGTCATCTCAAGAGTTTTGTTGTAGGAAATGAGATAGAACATTGTTTGTTCCACAACCTTGACCCAAATGCTGCCCTTTGGATTTTGCAGTGAGAAAGTTGTGAGTGACCTTGGTGAGAGCGGGTTTAATGAAATGGTAAAAGGAATGCAGAATTTTGAGGGTTAAAGAGTGAGTAGTGGGTGCAGGAGCCACAGCGGCAAGTCCGGACAATCACCTATACAATAGTAACTTTTCCAAATTAGATTATCATTTGAGCTATTTCATATGTGATATGTGTATCTACATAATAGCTGTAATAGAAATGTTATATAATATTTCAAAGGGACTGATAGCATGGGATACAGTAAATGTGCCATAACTGTGGAAATGTAGATCTTGTACAGAGAGTGCAGGGCTCAAGAGGCCAGAGGCTCTAGTCCCAACAGCTGTTCAAACACAGATTTGTTAAGTCACTTTGAGTAAATTACTTAACTTTGTCTATAGAATATTATTTCCTGTCCCCTGCTCACCTCAGAGTTGCACTGTGAAGATTTATAACCAAAGCACTTGAGGTTTTTTTTTGGTGTCTACACACACACACACACACACACACACACACACACACACACACACACACACACATATGCGCGCGCATGCACACGATCTGAAGTTATACACTGGTAGAGCTCTAATTGCTCAATTACCCTCTGTACAATCTCTAAGCCAGTGCTTTTGAGAGATCCATGGCCCACCTACATTAGAATTACCTGGGTTTCATTGTTAAAAAGATCCCTGAGGCAGCTCAAACCTACCAAAACTGAATTTTCATGGGTGGGCCTGATAATCAGCGTTTTCCTAGTTCTTTCGTGAGTCTTACCCACGCCAAGGTTGGAGGACCACTGTTTTAGGCCAGGCAGCTTGCCACGCCTGCCAACAAAAGTGGTAATTAATGTTCCTGTCAGGTTACATTTATTTTTATGTCAAAGAACAACCCTAGTTTAAAATAAGAAGGTGATTCTTAAATCAGCATAATTAGGATGCTTGTAAATGATAGCAACCAAACTTTTGGGGAAAAAAATTGGCTTGGCCTATAGCATACATTTATGGATGATAATATCAAAATGTGGGAGATTGTGCTACATTTCTTGCACCTTCATTTTGGAATGTATTGCTACCACATTACATGCAGTTTTCAAGGCAAAATTTGATTGTTTGAAGAATTATTCAGAGTTTTCTTTTTCCCTTGATTCCCCCCCTGCAGGAGGGACTGGGTAAGAAGGAACTTGGGTCTCTAGGTCCTTCCATTTATCACTGTAGACAAATGATAGAAAAGAGGGAAACTGCTCTGGCCAAACAAAACTTATATAAGAGGCTCAGGCATAGAGACCTCATCAGGAAGTGCCAAGGGTTCTAATGAGATTTTTCAGCTTAAGAAACCTGGAAGCTGGAACTACATAGACACACAGAGGAAATCCTGTTAACTGTCACCAGGTCAGTCATCTGACTCAGCTCTTTTGTGTGTGAGAGCTGCCTTGCCCTCTGCCTCCACTGCTGCCTACAGGCCTGGACTCAACTTAGGGACCTTGCACCTCCTGCACCACGAGAAGCACCAGAGGATGCTCCAATGTCCCCCTCTTCCTCTTTTCTGCCCTGGCTCCCTCACTGATGTGCAAGAACACTTGAACCACTTGACCCACACTCTATAGGTCTTTTAGTCTTCACATGAATGGAAAAGCAGTCAATCCAGTGTCCACATGTCTTGATAAATATTTTCTCTGTCGTATACGTCACAATGTGGGTTCTAACAGAATTGATTCCATTATATCAAATGACTACAACAAACAAAATCTGTTTTTTACTCAATGAGGTGTTTCTTTGAAAGGATTATATTCAATTTATTGTTTTTATGCTTTTGAAAACGCTCCTGGAATTTGCATTCTAACTGTTCTAGTTCAATTGCTTTCACCGGGGTTAGTACAGTCTTGACAGATGATCCCTTCATATCCTCTTGCCGCTTTAGCTTTGTGTCAAAATCTTTACAAATATGCTAATAAGGTAATGGGTATTTTAAAAATCATCATTTAATTCTGAACCAAAGCCAAACAATAGCGCATAGGATCATTGCTCTAAAAACAAACACTAATCATGCATGTGGTTTTTGGAACATTGCAGATCTCACTCCTTCAAGGCCTCTGCTAGAGACAGATGAGGCAAATACCTAAGCATGATGAAAACATTTTAGTGCATTATTGTTCTTATAGACAAAAGTTAAATGTATTTTTTAGCCATCTGGGTGCTTCTATGTTTGGTCTTTTTTTTTTTTAACATATCATAGGAAGTCTAAATAATTAAATATTTATTAAGCCTGAACTTTAATTTTGTTTAATAGTTATGATTAATATTATCTAATCAAACATTTGATTTCAGCATGTTCCCAGTAATTATTCAGAAATGAAGAAAGCAGGTATTTTCATTTGTAGTAAAGCAGAGAGAGTTTAAGAGACAGTTATTGTAGTGCTGAATACTAGCTTGTAATAATTTGCAAAAGCCACCATCTGAATGAATCAATCACATCTTTGTTTTCATCTTGCAGTAATGGCAATGAGAACTTAATGAGTCTGTGTGTATAAATGAGGTAATTACTTGGGTTTATTTTTTTCCAGCCCTTACTCTCCTCTTCAACCTTGCAGTAAGGGTTTTGGGTTTTTCCGTTGTTCGTGTATAACTTCTATTGGATAATTGGAAACTGAGAGGGAAAAAGGCACACGTCAATCAAATTGTCAGGGTGCTTGCTAAATTGGGGGAAAAATGAGTTTTCTTCCAACTATGTTTGTAACAAATTGTTTTATATATTTGACAGAAACACTGTTAGACTTTCAATTTCTTAATGATTATTTAAATTGTGAGTTCCCTCAATGTACAAACCAAATTATATTTCTCCACCTTCCCCATACAAAGTTGCTTTCTGTATGGGGAACTTGCACGCAGATTATTTCCTAAAAACGTTTTGAGTTGAATGAGATTTTCTCATCCCTTGTTTTGTGACACATTTAAGTGCACAGCTGCAAGTTTGGGTACTGCAGACAAGAGTGGCTCTAGCCTTTGAGGAACAAGAATTTGAAAGTGAGTTTTCCTTTCAATACAATGTTCATGATCTGAGTTCCTGGGGGATTAAGGGACCATTGCCCTTGAATGCTTTGATATACACTGAGAGAAAGTAGAGGACTAGCAATTATAAGAATCTATAGACCCCAGGTTGGGGACTGGGAGCCAGCAGGCCTGAGAGAGATGATACACCTATAACAGGTGTATTTTTCTTGAACAAAATATTTTGATAATAGGGAAACTTCACATAAAAATCTAGTGTGTTGACTTCTTTTTCATTTTAGTATATCGAGCAACCCTTGGCAATAATCCTTTGGAGCTGATGAGAGGCTGCTCTCTTGTTGCAACTTCAGCTCTCTGGTCTGATATGTTCCTGTCATCTGTATTGTTTTACTTTGGGCATTTAGATATTTGAGTTTGTAACCTGGCCCACCATGATAGAGGCTTACAACTTAAAATGAATCAGGACAAGTTGGATAATTTTGGCAATTAAAAACAAAGAGCTTGCAGTGAATTGAATTTGTACTTTCTTGAAACCCCCATCAGGAGCTCCATGCTTCTCTTGAGGTTGCACTAGCATACCCATCCCCCACAGTACATGGGACTATCACTTAGGAGCATATGGTCAATGTTCCTCTGGACAGTGAGTCCCACCATGTGTGAAAAGACCTGGGGTTCAACTTCTAATTCTTCATAGCTTCAAAGATCTGGTCCACAGTGTCAACTAACATTATGAGGGATATTGGCAGAAAATGATGGGGTGCTGGATGACACTTCTGCCATCCTGACACACAATCAAGACTTTGCCTGCCTTTATATCCCATATTGGGGTAATTCTTCAAAAATGGCAAAATTATTTATATATTTTAATTGTGGATTTAACATTTTGACGTTGTTTGTGAGTGATCATAAGTGTCCATGGAATATAGTAATGTTCAATTGTGTGGAGTCTAGTCTTTGGAGGTGGGTAGTCAGGACATTAATCACTTCACTAGTTAGTGAGCTTCACAGGCCACACATGCCCACATCTCCATGTGGCATCGTCGTCCCATTTTTATTTTTATGCATGTAGTTTATGGTGGTATACAGTATATATTGTATGACACTCTAGTCTCAAAGTAGCAAAATGTCATGGGTTTACTCCAATAGTAACTAAGCAATTTAAGTAGGCCCTCAGTTTACCTCAAGTACAGATTTTAAATATTTTTTCCAGATTTGGGAACTATTTCCAGTAATAAATCATATGGCATGTTGGCAGAAACATTTCTCTAGGCTCTGTTTTTAATTTTGGATGTTGCTAGTATATTTATTTCACTCCTTTGCAGGCATGCTTCCCTAAGATTTGTGAGGTTAGTAATATTTTTATGCAGAGTCACAATAGCCCTATGTCATTCATCCAGTAATGTGCATGAGCTGAGAAGTTGGCTTGTCTTACAAATGCTAAGAAAAATGCGTCATGCCAAACTTCTTAACAGTGGCCTCTTCTCAGAGAATAAATCATTGTATGTTTTCTTTAAGATTCATTGCCAAAGTTTAAATATTTATAACTTCACATGAAGCAAGAATCATGGTTTTGAAGTCTCGAAGCATAAGCTAAAGTCTTAAGCTCTATAATTAATAATAAACTACGTGTTTGTACAGACACAACAGGTGTGTGGAAGATCTATGCTACCTATTTGACAAGGAGAAGTGAACATTAAATGTTTAACACAACAGGCCTATTTTTATATTAGGAAAATGAATCACAATTTAATCACACAATGTAGAAATATGGGTGGCAATGATTTGAGGGGAAAAAGTAAAGAGGCAGGCCAAGAAAAGCAGAGGAGATCAAACACAAGTGTCGGAGCAGAAATCGTTCAATGGTCTAGTAAATAACCAAGTCCAAAGAAGCCACTGAATAATAAAGCTGAGCAAGACCAAAAGTTCAAGGTCCCTGCAGAATGGTTTCCCACCATGGTATCTACAGGAATGGAGAGAGTAAGGGCAAGCAACTCAATAAAAGAACATGTGTACAGCATGGAAATTAGGGCAAAGGACATGGAACATTTAGTTTCCCCAGCTTCGACTTTCTTTTTTCATTCTCTCTGGTTAGTGTCAATTCCAATATAATTTGACAACAGAAATACAGGTGAAGCTAACTGAAAACAACTGGAGGATAGTGCGAGCAGGGGTCAGGGGAAAGTCACTTCTCTAAGGCGCTTTTATAACAATTTCAAGAAGGAAGCACAAACAATGTCATTCTTGAATTCCCCCCTTAAGCCAGGTTTATTCCCAGTGAAGGAGGTAACTTGTTTTTGTGCTTTGTGGCCAATAGCCAAGACTCTTTCTTTTACTTATAAAGAAACATCCATAAGGATGCAGAATGGGAATCAAAGAGCAAATGGAGAGTGCAAAAGGTTGTGGAGCCAGAGATCACTCCTCTCTTCTACTTGCCCGGTCCCAAAGTCCCCCCCCCCTCTCCCACAGTACAACCTGCCCCGATCCCAGATCCCAGAGGCCTGCCAGCCTCACACGAAGGCCGGCCTTTGGGAAGAATGAGTTCTCTCTCTTTCACACAACTTGGGTTCTACTCCAATCATCTCTTCTGCTCTCCTCATTCCCTTGAAATGTTTAGTTTTCTCTGCTAGCTCCCTCAAACACAATTCAAGCTTGAAATTTTCATTCTTAAAAGATTAGCATTGAGCCTTCAGAAGAATGATATTAAGAATGATTTTGATCTCCCCCATTAACTTGTTCAGATCTGTCATCTGATATTGCCCTGAGAGACTAGTAAAAGTTAGATGTGCTGATTTTTAGCACTGTATCTGGTCCAAAGTCAGAGTAAATGCCAAAAATTTGAATCAAATGTCTCTGCTGTTCAGGAAGACATCACTTACTTTGGGACTCTTGATACAGCCTGATAAGTGCTGTACTAACCACCACTATCTCTTCAATAAACAGCTGTTGATTAGTTAACTCCCTCTGGGCTATAATGAGGCAATTGTAGACCAGCACTGTCTGATAGAAATATGGTGTGCGAGGCATATGTGAGCCACACGTGTAATTTTAAATTTTCTACTGGTTCTGCTTTTAAAAGTAAAAACAAAAACAAAAAACAAGTGAAATTAATTTTAATGATATATTTAATTTAATCCACTATATCAAAACTATTATCATTATAGTGTAAATCAATATTAAAAAAATGATTAATGAAGTAGCTTACATTCTTGTGCTAAGTTTTTGAAATTCATTGTGTGTTTTATACTTACAGCACATTTCTTTTTGGACCAGATATATTACAAGGGCTTAATCCTATATAATTTTTTTTAATCACTTAAAACATGCTCTAAAGAATCTTTCAGACACTTTTCTGTTGATCATGATTCTGATTCTACTTTCTACCTTTTTGTCAAGTGGGTGACGGCCTTTGCATCTCTACCCTATTCCACCCTCTGTTCCCCCACTACCATGCCCACACAGAAGGTAATTTTCTACAAATTTAAAGCGCCACACATTTTTACAATGGTGCCAAGGTTTGATCCAGACAGCTCTTTAGGTTGACCCCAACTTAACCTACAAAACAGAGGAGAAAAAATGAACTGTGTTTTTTTCTGTTTTGCTGAATCTTGCTAGTGCAGTGGTAGGTTCATACTGGTTTTTGGCTTGACCATCAGCTATATTAATCAGTCATTGGACAATCTATATCTATTGTCATTTAGAAAAAAAAATGTTTGCTTAAACTACAGAACACATGGACCAATTTCCCATGAAGGTATCTGCCTCCATCCTAAGGCTACTCAGGTTTAACTGATTATTTGTATTGGTTTCATACCCCTATCATTATTTGTGTTCCATTCCTCCTCCATCAACATATAAACTAACCTGTTAGTTTACTTCAGTTTTTAAAAAATTCTTCACCGATCTTAACTTTATTGGACAAACCAATAATTCTCTACACAATTTTAGTGTAAATGAATATATAGTATTTCTGAAATACTTACTGATGCTTAACTATTGGTTAATTTGCAGTATTTTGGAAGAAATGTTGTTCCCCATCCCCCAGATATTTTTCTAGACCTGAGTGTGGTGCCTTAGCGTAGGTCTCAGTGGTCTGGTAGACATTCAGATAACTGTAGAATAAAGTGATCCCAACAGGAGCTAACAGAAAGCTGTTGTTTGTGTAAATGCCCTAACATTTCATCAAACGTCATATAAAATAAGAACAGAATAAAGGGAATAAGTGACACCTGAACTAATACACTTATCTTTAAATAGGAAATGTTTCACGGGTGAAAAAGGTGAAGGGAATAATTGGTACAAACTTCCAGTTATAAAATAAACAAGCCACAGGAATGAAGTCCATAATATGGTAATAATGCATGGTGACAGATGGCTTAGTGGCTTATCAGGGTGATCACATTGTAAGGTATATAAATGTCAAATCACTATGAAACGAATATAATATTGTATCCCAATTATACTTTAATAACAAATTTTAAAAAGAGAAATTCATTCTCCTTATGACTAACTGATTAGGGAAGGCTTATATGGTCTGCAGGGAGAACTGTGCATTCTCTTCTTTGGTCACAAGAAGGCAGCCTACAGAGCACCTGACCAAGTGGGATGTTTTCAAGAATGGCCTCTAATGAGACAGAGACAACAGAAAAGGGATCTAAGAAGGGCTATGGATCAAACTTTCTAAAACTCAGCAGACCCGTCTGGAATAAATGCAGAAGGCTTGAAAAAAATAAATTTTTCTAGTGTTAGGTAGGAGATTTAAACTGGCTTTATTTTTGATTGAGAAGGTAGATAATATTTGGTCAGTTGTGGACACAAACGGTATGGGCAGAAGAAGTCAGGAAGAAATTTAGTTATTAGACTTTATGAAAGAATTCTCCCATTAGTGCAACTCCCTCTGTAGAGGATTGCCCCATTAGTCTTTTTTTTTTTAGATTAATGTTAAGTCTTAATCCTCAATGTATGGGACTTTGGTTTTCTTTTTCTTTCTTTTTATTTAAAAAAATTTTTTTTTATTGGGGAACAGTGTGTCTTTCTCCAGGACCCATCTGCTCCAAGTCAAGTAGTTGTCTAATTCTAGTTGTGGAGGGTACATCTCAGTGGCCCATGTGGGGGTTGAACCAGCAACCCCGGTGTTATCAGCACTGTGCTCCAACCAACTGAGCTAACCGGCCACACCCTATCCCCCACCATTAGTCTTCTTTTCTTTTGGATCTAGCCTAGTGCCTGGTACCTACTTTGTTCTCAGTAAATTTTGTTGAAATAGTAAACAAAATACCCCAAATTTTAAATTTCTATTGTGTGTACTATGACAATAATGTTGAAGGATATGCATTCAGCTAATATAGGGCAGAGGATGTAGTGGTTTAGCTAGATTGTTAATAGCAGAATAATTGTTAAATTATGTAATATTTTCAAAGAAGTTGGGAAACAATTCCCCTGTCATCTCTAGTCTCTCCCCCATCACCCAGCCTCTCAGATCTATTCATTGATGAATGAAGGCCAGTGCAGCCAGGGTCTCCACTGGCCATCACTTCTAATTGGGCAGGTTCTAGCCAGCAGTGCCCAGACCCAAATATTCTGAATATAATCCTCAAGTGCGTATGGAACAAAACCCTTTGGAAGAGCATATGACGTTAAGTGTCTTAAGATATTTATTTTCAGTGAAAAACATTCGTGAAAGGACTTTTAAGGTTTTTTGGTTGTTGTTTTCATAAGAGTCTCAAGAGTACACTCTAAAGAAACTAACTGAAAATAGGGACCCTTTTGTGAAAATGAATTCCATTCTGACTTAGTGTGTGCTCTTTAAAAACTCATTTATCTCTCTTACAATTTGTTTTGCTGTGTTGTTAAAAGGTTTTCTGCAGGAATCTGGCATTGTAGTGATAGTATGTTTTAAATAGTATGGGAAAAACAAATTATCAGAGTTTATTGGGGTGGAGAATATTTACAAATCCTCAATTAATTTGCAGTGCTTGGTCACATGGAGACAAAAACATGAAAGAATACCTGAGGAAGTATTTGAGACATGGAGAGAAAAATTCAAGCTGTTTGTCATGGACACTTCAGATGCATTTGGTACAGGTAACTTTCTATACTACATTGTGTTATTATTTACCTTGCAATTCAAATCTTACCTTCCCTTTTGTGTTTGCGAAGGGGAAAAACAGACAAATTATGAACAAGATTAATAAGCCAACAAAGGGAAGATATTCAAAGAATTCTTGTAACCTGATTATGTGCTCTTGAGCTGTCTTTGAAGTTCTGATAACTAAATGAATACTTGTTTTAAAATCCTACTTTATACTATTGGTGAGAACATATTTTAATAATAAGTATTCTTTTATAGAATGAAACTTCAATACGTGACAGAACATCAACTTTTATAAGACAACTAAAAACAAAAAATTAATATGAGGTTATTTTTAGAAAATGGGGCCATGGAGGGCTTGTGAAGGTTTTATTAGCAACTATCAGCTGGACCAGACACATAATTTTGTTTAAGCATGGGAGGAAACTGGTCTGTTTTATCACAGTCAAAATGCTTTCAATAAACCTATTAGGGTACAAACAAATACGTACATACAAAACTGCTTTGCCTTGGGATAGGTCCAATCTTAGTATTATCAGTCTCATGCATTTCAATCCTTCAAAATAGGCTTATAAGAAGACAAAAATAAATAAAGGAACAGGGCTTCTGGTAATATGGGAAGTTTGAGGTCCTTACCCTGAGGATTAAAGAAGCAAGTGTTAGGAAAATCTGACTTTTTTTTTGTGGTCCTGTTTTGCTCAGATTCCAACTGTGCTTTACTAAGTGCTTTCTCTGATTGCTACACTTTTTCAAAATCTTGTTCTTTCCCTTTCTCTTCCAAATATTTCTTAGATTCTCCCCTAAGTTTCTTTCTATTAATAATCTGGTTAATGATGGCATAGACTCTTAAAGATACAACATGAAAGTTGTTGGGTGTGCTAAATAAATTCCAATATTAGCATAGTGTAATCCTGTTTTGTTTTTATTTTTACTCCCTGTTTTTCACCATATGAAGAGAGCATCATCTGAGAAAGAGGCTTGGAAGTAATTACAGAATTACTGTAATCACAAAATTCCATGTGAAAGATGAGGATATGTGCTAGTCAATCCATTCTCTTGATTTGAAAACCACCGTGCAATGAATTATACAATAATTGAAAATTTGCTTTTAAGAATCATAGTGGAATGAGGGACCCCATTTAATTGGAATTAGAAACGATTTTAGAAATCATCTAGTCTGTGCTCCTCATTTTATAAATAAGCAGACTGAGACCCAGAGAGGATCAATGACGTTTGCAAGATATCGCTGCTATTATGGTAATGGCGAAGCTAAAATGGCTACCGAGGGTTCCTGTTTCCACTCCAACCCTGTGCATCTTATACCAATAGAAATACAATATCTTGTGTCTCAGCAAAAATATAAGTATCATTATGGAGCAAGACGTGATTTTAAAACCACTACCCAGCATATACATACATCCTGAAATGAGAGTGTATCTTAGCACACAGCCATGAAATGTTTTATTTCGTTTTCTCAGTTAACTCAATTTTTTTCTCTAAGTAGTCTCCATCACCTTAGGGGGAAAAATATTTTGATGAAAACTTTAAATGTTAAGGAAAAACCCCTTGAAAATATTAGAGAAATCTAAAAAGGAACATAAAATTTATCAATAAGTAAGCCACAGCATTATAGGAAATGCTCGGAAGAACAGACACCCCAATTCCATCCACGCTCAGACTTGTCAGAGCATGGAGCGGTTCCTCTGAAGGGCATTAGAAGTTTGATCCTTTTCCTTCTCGTGCATCACATCAACAGAGTGGTGTTAAAGATTGGTTTGGACGTAAGAGACCATCTTAAAGCGGATCATGTGCGACCTTGTGCTTCCCCCCACAGTCAGATGATCTTTCTCCTCCTCTCTTCCAGCCTCCATGCCAGACCCCTCTGAAAACCCCATATATTATTGCTTTGCAAAACTCAAATCTTGTATATTCATCCCTGAATATGGCCATAATATATACTTTATTTTCCAGATGGAGAAAGTCTTTGTCATAAAAATCAATAACTTTAAAAATATACGTATTAGTTAACAGCAACTTGGAAATGATTCAAAGGAAAAATAAAGCTCTTTTCACCCTTAGTAAATCCAAGTGAATCATAAAACTTTCAGTGGTGTTTAGATCAAAATATAGATCACTCTCTCTTAGTTAATTGAAGTCACATAGGAATGTAAGATAATCTTACTATATAAAGGTTCTTAAAATATTTTATATTTTTGTTGCATATTGCCTTTAGGTTAAATTTCTATATAGAGCTAAAATATTAAGGTATATTTTTTAATCTAACTACACATTCAGAAAAAACATTTCTCTCCAAATATCAAGAGCAAAGTAAATTCAGATATCTCAAGTTTAAAATATTTTACTGCATTTAGTTTTGCTATTTAACTCTCATGTGAAGGTTATTTATATTTAAATTAAAAGTATTCTTATATTTTAGGACAATTTTGGCATCTGAAGATATAAAAAGAAAAACATTTTTAAAACCTAATAGAAAGATTTCTGAGAAGTAATTTCAGTGGAAGTTAAATTACACTAAAATATGCATTCAGGTATATAGAAGAGGAGATTTCACTGACTGGGTTAAATTCAGAGTTGCCTTAAAAATACATATTTTAGTACATAAAATATATTTCAGAAGGTTATTAAGTTTGAGTACATGTTTATAATAACATAGCTTTAAAACTGAAACCAATTAATTGTATCATTATTCAAGCTGTGCAAAATACTAAAACAGTAAAAAAAAATGGTAATGAAATAAAATATGTAGGTGGTGGCTGATTTATGTCTTTTTCAGTCTTTTAGCTATTACAGATGACTTGAAGTTTAATAATTTTAGTTTAAAAGCAACAATTAAAACTCTTTCTCTATGTATCCAATTTCTTTCTGACCATGCTAGTTCCATGTGCTCTCTTAGATATGAGTTAAAAGACAAATGAGTGGAGAAACTATGAGCCTCCACCCCTCAAATGGGAAAATGCTCATAGAAAACATCTGCTTTGGGTAAAGCAATTTAATTTCAAAGCTCATGGCAGTATTGTCAGGATTTATTACAAGAGAAGAGCAAGAGGCAAAGAAGCAAAGATAACAGTGGGAACCCCTGACACCCTCCTTCCTTACGGAATTTTATCATCAGCAGTGAAGGGGCCAAGAAAAATCTGTCTTCTTGTTTTCTTTTGTATCAATTTCCTCTTCTGAAACAGGAAGTCTAAACAAAGTAATCTGGCTTTTGAAATTACATATATATGTATATATACATATATATGTATATGCACATATATACACATATACATGATACATACACATACACACATATATTCCAGTTTTAGGTGTAATTAGATGTGTTCTCTGAACAGTAAAATCCACTGTAGAGAGATTATAGAAGCTGCCAGTTTTCCTGAGATTTCCAAGCCTACTTCAATCAAGAGAATGATTGAACATCATCATTATATATGTGTAAACTCAGGATCAGTGGTCCACCTATATATCTCCAAGGCAAAGAATGAAAACCTTTCCAACTAAGAGCTATGTTGGGCCTAGTCTGATTGGGGAAGTATCATGGAATAGACTGTGATTTATGGATAAGTGATAGCTCATGTTAAAAAAAAAAAAAGGGATTAGGTGTTAATACCATCTATTTAGATACTCATCTTAGCATCATTAAAACTTTGAGGGGATAGTGTTTATTGTGTGGCTCATCAACGTATTTCTCTGGTGAAAGCGTTTAAGATAGTAAATCTTCAGAATTGAAGGCTTGTTATACCCATAGGACAGGCAGGCAGGGGCATGTGGTGGTGCCACAGCCTTCAGTGGTTCACAGGAGTAGCCACGGTAGTTCTCTTTTTCTTTGACTATCCCAGTTGCCTCTCAGATCCAGGTATGGGCCAAATCATTTCTGGTCAGAGATGAAGAGAAGGACGAAAGGAACATCTTATGATGTCATTTTGAATAAAATGAAAAAACAAAACAAAACGTAGGCTGTACAACAAGTCAAGCACATTCAAAACATGTGAATTAATGGATTGAAGTCAGACGTGCAGGTGGCCGTATCTCTCCACATGCACTTCAAAGCCCACCTGTGGGCTGTGGAAGCTCATCTGAAAGGATTAAAATGTATACAGACATTGAAGTTGTATCTTTTGTCTTATAGGTATGTGGTCTGAAAGTCCTTGGGCTTCTAGTTTTTTTTGTAATGAAAGGTTATTTACTAAAACCCAAGTGCAGTTTTGCTAGTTGCTAACATCTGGTATGCATAAACTAAAATTAGCATGACATTAAGGTTTGCTGAAGACTTTAGTTCCATAATCTTAATGAAATTCCAGTGATGTGTCAATGTTATAAAACTCCTCCTGTACAGTGCAGCTAATAAGTGGTAAAAGTCAATAGAAAACATTTCTCATATCAGCAGAATACTTATTTACAGATCATTCAGCTGAGTAATAGGTGGATCACAGAGCCAGGGTTTCAAATAGCATCATAGTCTGGAACAGAACATCAAATCTAAGAAGAGGAAATTTAATTAGGAGTAAACATATCATAGGGTTAGACGTCATTTTGAAATGCCAGCTGCAAAATGTAGAATTAGGTGTCTGCTTTATATATATACTCGTGAGAAACAACATCAAGCTTCAGAAGGGATATTGATGAACTTGTTTGTGCAGGGAAAAGTGATTGGTCTGGGAAACATGTACAGTAAAAAAAAAACCCAAACCTGGAAATATGCAATATAGTAGATATAGGATTTAGAGTAAATGAAATTGTCCAGTGGAAGAGGGATTCTTTATTCTGTAGAGTCCTGTGGTTCCAGTTGTGAAAACATAGAGAAAAGATAAGTTAAGTTATAGATAGCCATATAAATGAAGAAGACACTTTCTTACGTATCTTAGTTTCCTCCTCTTTAAGAGGATAATAATATTGATCCTTGTGCTAGAAACATCGAGGAAATATTTAATTAACATCTAAAATCCTTGGAACATGCAATGGGTAATGTGATATACTTCCCAGCTCCTCCTGTTGAATGAAGGATTTCTCTTCCTAGCTGCTGGGAGTGCCGCTGATGGCAAGTCAGACATTGCAAGGTTGTGGAAGTGGCACATGTGGGATCAGGCATATGCTGGAGTGAGGGTGAGTGGGTGGGTGGGGGGTGCACAAGAAAGCTGCACAGGCAGATAGTCCCGAACCCTGGGAGCCACATGCCATCTACTATTATTATTATTATTATTATTATTTTTTATTGTGAATGATATTTTATTTAGTCATTTTTGTTTACAACCGAAACTCGGAATTTAAAATTAACATTCTTGCCCGAGAACTTATAGACATCAGAAAAAGTTTCAACCTCGTGTTCCATGTTTTTCTTCTGTGCTTTATTCAAATGAACCTTTATAAGCTGGCTGCCATCCGGTTTCACATGGATTCTCTTGCCCACAATTTCACTTGTAAAAACCAAGTCCTCCAGGATGGCATTATACGTGGCTGTCAGAGTGCATCTCCTCGGGCACCTTTGCTTATTTTTTGTACAGTTTTTTCTAGATGGCTTAGGCAGAATTCTCTGAGCAATATAGACAATATGCTTCCCACTGAACTTTTTCTCCAATTTGTGTACTAGATGGGCTTAGATTTCCTGGAAAGGTTTCAGTTGAGGAACAGAAACGAAGGTTACAATAGCTTTCAGAACACCACAAACTTCAGTTTCTTTGGCTGCTGTTATATTCAGCTTCCTAGCTGGGCCTTGAGGTCTGAGTTCATCTTCAGCTCAAAGAGAGCCTGGGAGATGCCGAACTTGAACTCATCCCGCTTCTCACCATTGGACTTTACGATCTTTGTGCTTGAACTGACCATGGTCTTCTCCTTGGCGAGGTCCAGCCTGGGAAGAGGCCGAGGTTTCGCAAGAGCTCCAGGTCATCTACTATCGATGCCCAATGCCTCTCCTTCCACTCACTCCTGTAGCCACGTTGGGAAACCCATTTAACAGCAAAGGAAGTGAGGCGGTGAGCACATGACCATGAAATCTAGTGATTGTATCCCATACCATACCCTGTAGAAACTGTCGCACTGAGCGAGTGATCAGACTACTTGGTTGAAGGCACCACTGGGGCACCAGCTTGGTGCCCTATGCACTAACCTAATCATTCAGGATGTAGTACATGCTCTAAATCAATGACTGTTATATGATGGTGTGTCCTCAGTGGATAGAATTCAGGAGTCTGGGAACCATCACTGTCTGTTATCCTCTTGGAGAACTTGTGCTTCCTCTCCCTGAATCTCTTGGGCTCTGTGGATTTAGAGGTCTTTGTTCCCAAAAGGGGAATATTTTCAGCGTGCGTCTGACTAAACTTAAAGCTATACGGCTACCCAGGCACCTCAGAATCCTCATGCCAAGAGACCAGCAGGCAAGAAGAAGTTACCATCATGATAGGGATAAGTGACCATAATCATCAAGGAGAGGGACAGCTGTTGGTACCAAGAGGGGCAGAAAGGAATGTGGCACTTGGGTGATTGGCTTGAGTATCCCTTGCCCAGTTTTGATGGTAAATGGCTATGTCCCACCGTCTGGCCCAAGAAGAGCATTAAAACTCGGGGCTCAGATAACTCAGGGCTGAGGGTTGAGACCATGCCAACAGGTCAGCCACACAGGCCAAAAAAGTGATAGCTGACAGTGAGCGTATCTGGAATGACAGAAGAGGAAAATGAATTTCACTTGTGGCCTTGAGACCAGCCAAGGGACTACAGTGGGTCCCATGAACTTTCCTTTTTAAAGTTTTCCCTGGGAAAAGGGTTCTGTTAGAATCCTGCTCTCAGAACTTCAATCCCTCCTTACACACCAACACCACCTTTTAGTCCAAGTAACTAATGTGTTTCATCAGAAACAGTCTCTAACTTGTTCCTTTGCTTCTACTCTTGGGTCCTACATCATCTACTGCAGAGCAGCTAGAGTGAATTTTTGACAACAGAAATCAGTCATGTTACTTCTCTGCCCAAAAGACTCCAAATGTTTCCCATTGTCCTTGAACTTCAAGTTCATGGCCCCAGGCTACACATACCTTATCTTCTCCTACCCTCTCCTTCTTGCTCTCTCTGGCTGGCAACATTAGCGTCAATCTTGAGCATGTCAAACTCCTTCCCACATCAGGAGCTTGCTTTAGCCTGTTGTCCTTTTTGCTTGGAATATACTTTCTTCTGATCGTCACATGGCTGGTGGCTTCACTTCCTTTGGGTCCCTGGGCAGACAGCCTCTCTAAAATACCCCTGCCTCACCCACCCAAAACTAATTGCTTATTTTGCTTTAATTTTTTTTCAATGTTCATAAAACACTGTACATGTAACAATATCGCATGAGATATTAATAGTTATTTAAGTATTAACTTGTTATTTAGGTATTAATTGCTATTTAGGTATTGTCAGAATCCCCACTCTGTGTAAGATCCATGAGGGGGAGTCCTTTTCTTGTTTATCTTTATATCTCTAGCATCTAGAATACAGCTTGGCATGTGCTAAGCATTCAGTAATTATTTGTTGAATTAATGAATGATGTAGATATTTATTAATGTTGAATAACTGATGGCTCCAGTGAATCTGTTGCCTTCTTTCGCAGTGGATATGGTTTCTTTTTCTATCTAAGAATAAACCAAAAATAAGGACCATTTTTAAAGACATTGTGAATAAAAGACCATTATCGTCATCATATTTTAAAGAAAAGGTGCTTTTTACATGGTTAGGTTATACAGTGTATTGCTCTGAAGAAAACTGCTGCTGTCAAGCTCACTTTGGTAAGAGTGTTTGATATGCCTGGCCCAGATTTTAATTATAAACTTCCAGATGAGTCATTGTTTCTTTGGGAACATTTATTCTACCTGTTTCCACCACTTCCTCAAGGGAGGCTAATCTAAATTCTGATAATACCGAGAAAGGCAGAACTTGAGTTTTGTTCTTATTCTTAACAAGTTTAAATGAGTTCTTTGGAAGATTTCCTTTTATTTGAAACACATTAATTGTGACTTTTTAAATTGAAGTCAGCCCTTAATACATAATTCAGAGTACTGACATCACTGTTCTCTTTTTCAATGGTATAGACAAAGCATTTTGTAAAGTAAGCCCTTGCCTATTGTTACAGCAAAGTTCATGAACACTCAAGCTTAATTTCTTCAAGATAACTTTCTAAGTAACTAAATACACTGTCCTGCCATTTGTATGAAAGAGAACTTACTGATTTTTTAAATTTTATTTTTTATATTAGATTCAGTTGTACAAAACAACATAATGATTAGACATTTACACCCTTCACAAAGTAATAACCCCAAGTCTACTACCCCTCTGACATCGTATATAGCTGATACAATACCATTGACTATATTCCCTATGCTGTACCTCACATCCCATGAAAATATGTATGCACACACACACACACACACACACACACACACATATATATATATATATACACACACACACACACACACATAAAATTATAGTTGACATTTAATATTATTCTACTTCAGCTTCAGGTGTATAGCGCAGAGGTCAGGCATCTACACAATCTATGAAGTGGTCCCCCTGGTAAGTCCAGTACCCATCTGGCACCCTACATAATATTTACAACATTATTGATTATATTCCCCATACTGTATTTCACATCCCCGTGACTATTTTCTGACTACCAATTTGTACTTTCTAATCCCTTCACCTTCTCTCCCATCCCCCAACTCCCCTTCGTATCTAGCAACCATCAGTTTTTTCTCTGTATCTTTGAGTCTATTTCCGCTTTGTTTGCTCATTTATAGAACTACCTTATGATCTAGCAATTCCACTCATGGGTATTTATCCAAATGAATCCAAAACACTAATTTGAAAAAATATATGCACCCCTATGTTTATCGCAGTGCTATTCACAATAGTCAAGATTTGGAAACAACTGAAATGCCTATCAATAGACAATTGGATAAAGAAATTGTAGTATATTTAAACAATGGAGTATTACTCAGCCATAAAAAAGAATGAAATCTTACCATTTGCAACAACATGGTGGACCTAGAGAATGTTATGTTAAGTGAAATAAGTCAGTCCAAGAAAGATAAGTACCATATGATCTGACTTATATGTGGAATCTAGAGAACTTACAGATTTGCATTTTATTTAAACCACAGGATTTGATGAAATGTCCAGCTAATAAACCTGAGAGTTCTTTTATTTTTGTTTTGTAACAAGTCAGGACTACTTTATAATCAATTTAGATGTTAAATGACATTTCTCAGGAACATTCAGAATTAGAAAACTGCAAAAATAAAATTGGAAATTAGGCTGCAGCTGTCTCGGTCAGAGATATTGAGGGGCATGATGGATGAGATGAAGTACTATCTTTAGGGGGCTAAAGTGACCAGGGCCAAATGATAGCATAACTTCTCTGCATCCTTCCTACCTCTAAAGTAAGATCCTCTCTTAGATGTAGAAAGACCTGGTGAGTCTTCAAGACAGCCTCCAAGGAGCAACATGCATTCATCTCCTGTAGTAGGCAGAATAATGGTTTGCAAAGATGCCCATGTCCTAATACCTTAGACCTGTAAATATGTTACTGTACATGGTGAAAGGTGCCTTGCTGATGTGATTCAGTTAAGAACCTTGAGATGGGAGGTTATCCTTGATTATCCAGGTAAGCACAATGTAATCATAAGGGTCCTGATAGGAAGGATGCAGGAGCTAGAGTCAGAAGAAAAGGCAATGTGACAACACAAGCAGAGGTCGGAGTGATGTGGCCATGGGCCAAGGAATGCTGGCGGCCTCTAGAAACTGGAAAAGGTGAGTAATGTATTCTCCCCTGAAGCCTCCTGAAGTAACCAGGTGTAGACACATTGATGTTAGCCCCATAAGACTATTTTGGACTTTGGACCTCCATAGCTGTAAGAGAATAAATCTTTGTTATTTCAAAGCCACTAAATACATGGCAATTTGTAATGGCAGCAATAGAAAACTAATATACCTACATTATCTTGACCAAACGTAGGGTGGGCCATGTGTTTAGTAGTCACCTAAAAACTGCTCTGCCTGTATGCATTCCCAGAAAAAGTCTTCCTGTTGTTGTTAAAATCTCAGGCTTACAAATAGGAATGATGTTAATTTATGTGTTCAATAACATATAGTTATTGAGTACCTCGCTTGCTTCAGGAGGCATGTTAGGTATGGAGTTACTGTGGCAAAAAGACATTGTAATATCAGGGGGACCTACTTATTAAATATTCACCTGTAGCACATCCTTTAGGTTTCGGCATAAAAAAAAATTTCTTCAGGCTGTTTTTTTTTTCTTTTTTTTTTTAAGATTTTATTGGGGGATTGGGGGGATGGGAACAGTGCTGGAGAATTGGGGGAAGGGGAACAGACAAGTTGCTGTCCTTTTGTTCTTCAGTCTGGTTGTGGAGGATGTTGCTTCGCTGGCCCAAGCTGGCACCATCATTACGCTCTTTCTGGGCGAGGCAGATCAGTCGCCGGCCTCTGGACGGCCGCTCACGGTGGCTGCTGGCCACTCACGCTGGCTGCTGGCTGCTCACGCTGGCTGCTGGCTACACACAGTAGCCCATGGCAACCCACTGTAGCAGGGGCTGCAGCCTACGCCATCGCCGGTGACTCACAGCAGCCCAGCTCCAGGTTGAGCTGTTGTTCAGCATCTTAGCTGTGGAGGGCAGTGTCACTGGCCCTCATATGTGGGATCCGAACCGGGGCCCTCTGGCGTTCTTAACCAACGCGCCACTCGGCTGGCCCCTTCAGGCTGGTTTTGAGGCAAAGTGATACAGGTAAATAGAGATCCATTTCAGGATGTAAGTTTAGTTTAAGCTGGAGCATACTCTTCTATATCATAATTCTTTTTCTATTCAAATCTACTCTGAATCTATTGCAGCGATTCTTGAGCAAAACGTATAATCTTAAGAAAGGCACACAAAATTTCAAGAAGAATGTGTATACTTTGAGTAAGGCCATGTTAAAATTGCCATGGTTTTAATTTTTGTTATTTCATACTTTTAGAATTCTTAAATGAGAACATAAGATTTAAAGTTGAGAAACACTGATTTAGAGTCACGGAGACCTGTCAATTTTTCCTGGGAAATTCCTCTCATATCTCATTCTTACTCGTTGCTATTACTGTGACAGCTTCCTGTCATTATATTTAGTTCTTCAGCTATGTCATTAATTCCTCCATGTTAAAGACCATGCCATAGTCATGCATTCACAACTAGTACAGTGCTTACTATTTAATGTATGTTCAATACATGCTTAATGAATTTGAATTCTTATTCTGGGGTTTTAAAGATCCTTTGCCTAATATTTTATAATTTCTAAAAGAGGTTTTTACAATACTGATACCAGTAAAGATATTCAGTATTTCTGATCAGCTATTTAATTATTAGGCTAAATTATAGTTACACCCTTATATGCTGTGTCAATTTTATCTTCAGATTATTTAATTCTCATTATTTTTATTAAATATTTTTTCTGCAATGCTAATTGAGGGGTCTTTAGAAATAATTAAATTGCATGTTTATAAAATTAATTAATACCATAACATTGGCAGGCTAGTTAGGGCTCTTTTGTATTTTGTGCTTTATAAATCATTAAATTCATATGAAAGCTCAGGACCAAATGGCTTAACAAGTGAATTCTACCAATCATTTAAGGAAGAATTAATGCGAATTCTTCTCAAACTCTTCCGAAATATTGAAGAGAAGGGAACCCATCAAATGTTTTAAACCCAGTATTACCAATCCAGGCTGAGACACAAGAAAAAGAAATTGCAGGTCTGTTTCCCTGATGAATGTATATGTAAAAGTTTTCACCTAAATGCTAGCAAACCAAATTTAACAGTACGTACACCATGATTAAGTGGGATCTATCCTTGGATGCAAGAATGGTTCAACATATGCAAATCAATATATGTGATATACCAAAAAACAGAATGATAGGAAAAAATCATATTATTTCAATAGATGTAGAAAAAGCATTTGACAAAATTTCATATCCTGTCATGATAAAACCTCACAACAAATTAGGTATAGAAGAAATGTACTGCAACATAGAAAGGCCATATATTACAAGTAGAAGCTGACATCATACTCAACAGTGAAACACTGAAAGTTTTTTCTCCAAGATCTGGAATAAGGTAAGGAGGCCCATCCTTGCCACTTTTACTCAATATGGTACTAGAAGCCATAGCCAGAACAATTAGAGGGGAAAGGAAACCGAAACCAAAACAAAAAACAAACAAGAAAGAAACAAAGAAAAGGCATCCAAATCGTAAAGGAAGAAGTAAAATGATCTGTTGACATGATCCTATTTAGAGAAAACCATAAAGATTACACACACACCCACAGACACACACACAACTGTTAATAAGAAAATTCAGTAAAGTTGCAGGATACAAATAATCAACATAAAAATCAGCTGCACTTTCATACACTAACAATGAACAATACAAAAAAGAAATTAACAAAATAATCCTATTTATAATAGCATCAAAAATAACAAAATACTTAGGAATAAACTTAACCAAGGAAATGAAAGATTTTTAAAAGCTATAAAATATTGATGCCAGATATTAAAGGAGACATAAATAAATGGAACGACATCCCATGTTCTTGGATTGAAAGACTTAATATTGTTAAAATGCCCGTACTACCCAAAGCAATCTAGAGATTCAGTGTTATCGCCATCAAACTCCAAATGGCATTTTTTTTTTTTTACAGAACTAGGAAAACATGATTCTAAAATTCACATGGAACCACAAAAACCCAGAATAGCCAAACAATCTTGAGAAAAAAGGAAAAAAAGACAGCTGGAGACATCCAACTTATTGATTTCAAAATATACAAGGTGTGATTAAACAATACGGTGAATGTTTAAATAAAAATATTACCTTAAAAGACACATTAAATTAATCCCCCTCCAAATACTCCCCCTCATTTTGAACACAATTATCCCATCGTTCTTGCCACTTTCTGAAGCAGTTCTGGAAGTCCTCTTTCATAAGTGTCTTTAGTTGTGTTGTCATGCCTGCCTTGATGTCCCGAATCAATTCAAAACATTTACCTTTCATGTTCATTTTGACTTTGCGGAAGAGCTGGAAGTCACACAGTGCCAGGTCCAGTGAAAACGGTGGATGAGCGCACATCATAATATTTTTATTTGGCAGAAATTGCCATATACCAGAAGTGATGTATGACCAGAGCCTTTTCATTGTGATCAAAGAATAAGGTGAATGCTGCTGCTGAGTGCCATGCAATGGAAAGGCAGGGATCTTCAATACAGGTAGTGGCACGTTAAACCTTAGTAACAGTGTGTGACAAGTTTCAACTTGTTCTGTGCAGTCAGTAGAGTGTGAGCTATGGTTGAGAGAAGGTGTGTTTTTTTTTTTTTTAAAGTTTTTTTTTGTTTTTTTTGTTTTTAGTTACCCTTTTCACCCTCACAAAGTAACAACCCCCCTCCCCCATCCACTGCCCTCCCACCCCCGATATCATGCTTATCTATTACAATTCCATTGAATCCGTTCCCGCTCTCTACTCCATGTCCCGAGGTTATATGTATATATAATTATAGTTGACATACAGTATTATTCAACATCAGTATCAGAAATACAATGCGGTGGTCAGGCCTCTACATCAACTATGAAGTGGACTCCCCAAAAGGACATGGGTCCATCTGGCCCCCTAAGAAATACTTACAACATTATTGATTGTATTCCTCGGACTGTCTTTTTCTATCCCTGCGGCCATATTACAATTACCCATTTGTATTGTCTCATCCCTTCCCCTTCTCCTTCATCCCCACCCCCTCCCGACTAGCAACCCTCAGTTCTTCCTCTGTGTCTCTGAGACTATCTCCATCCACTTCTCCCATCCATTCAGTTCCTTAGAATCCACGTATAAGTGAGATCATATGATACTTGTCTTTCTCTGACTGACTTATTTCACTTAGCATAATGTTCTCTAGTTCCATCCATATTGTTGCAAAGGGTACTATTTCCTTCTTCTTTATAGCTGAATAATACTCCATTGTGTAAATGTACCAAAGTTTCTTAATCCAGTCATCTGAGAGAAGGTGTGTTTTAAAGTGTCCTGTAAATCATGGATCACAAACAATGCATTAACATGAAATGGGCAAATGGTTTCATCCTCATCATCATGACAATACTCCATGTTACACTTTGCTTCTGGTACAGCAATTTCTGTCAAATAAAAACACTATGGTGTGTCACATTCCACCTTATTTACCTGATTTGGCACCATGCGACTTCTGTCTCTTCCTCAGTCAAAATGATTCAGGACATAGAGGCAGCCATGACACTCACGAAAGGGGACTTCCAGAACTGCTTCAGAAAGTGGCAAGAATGATGCGATAAGTGTGTTTGAAGCGAGGGGGGGAGGGGTATTTTGAAGGGGATTAATGGCAATGTGTCTTTTACTGTAATAAATTTTTTTAAATTTAAACATTCACCATAGTTTTTTATCACACCTCATATCTATTCCTTTTATTGTGGTAATGGTATAATGGGTATTTGCAATTGTCCACATTTTTTGTACACAGTAAATATGTGCAGTTCTTTGTATATCAGTTATACCTCAGTAAGGATGTGTAAAAAAGAAATCCTGTCTAACATAATGAAATAGTGAACTGTGGAAATGCATTTAAAAGTGGTAATGTTCCTTTAAATTTAATGCTGACCACAATGCTTTGTAATTTTCCTTTCAAAAACTGGATTTTCCCAGCATGACACCCAGTGCTGGCATCAGTAACAGACACTTAAAAACACTCATGCCAAGGAGTTAACAGGAAATATCTTGGCAAATTCAGAGTCAGAAGGAAAGCACAGAATTGTCAGAACACATATCGTGTTTCTCAGAATTATCTGTATCATGGTGGAAGTTTTTATACGGAAGTGTGTGTTGACACAAATGATTAAGGCCAGGATTCCTACAATTGACAGGAAAATGACCTATAAATAATGACCTGTGATGGACTTGTCATACAGTCATTAAGTGAAATATTCTAGTACCAGTTTCCTCCCTTTGGTATCCCAGTTTCCGGCTTCTGTGAAGTAGTTTTCCTTTGCAAAGATCACTCGTTTTATCTGAGACCATCAAGTTTTCTTTGGGCTTTATCAAATGATAATTTCATTCTCTCTCTTAGCAGATAACAATATCACATAGAGTTTCGCAAGCCTTTTTGGAACACATTTTGCTTGCACAGAAATTTTCTCTTGGAGAGCTTTTATTTCTCTTTCTACATTAAAAAAAAGCAAAATAAAATGCTTGAAATGTTGAACATTTAGAATTTATTAAGATACTAGTTAATTTTTATAAATCATTAAGGAACCAGTTTGTCAATTATATAACACAGAGTCTGTCTTTTCTATTACATTAATAATGTTTAACTCCTTGGAAATGGTATTCAGAAACATGCAAATGAGTTCAATATTAAAATTCCATTATTTTACCACGTATAAAGAGAAAAATGTTAATTTCTGGATAAATTATTTTATTAATTGAACACTAGATCAAAGTTTCTCTAACTGAGGACTATAACCCTCAAGGTTTACAGAAAATAGTAGGGACAGTGAATGAAATTGCAAGTTTTTATTAAGTTGTTACAGACTCTAGCAGGGTTCCTTTCTCCTTTGTCATGTCTCCTCAACTCAAAAAGAACTCGGTGGTCTCCATTATTTTGTTCCTCCTTTCCTTTTTTTCTTCCTTTCTTTCCTTAATGTTGGTGGTAGGAGGATTATAGTGGAAAAGTAATATGTGATAAGCACTATCTTCTAAACCCACAAGCAAAGATAACACGTATTTAGGCACTTATAGGAAAAGAAAAATGGAGAATTTGAAAACCATGTTACAATGACCATAGTATATTAACTCGGTGGATGATGTGGTAAAAGCTAATGTGGAATGAATGCTGAAAAATGCTTATAGACATCACTCTAGCACTAAACAAAGGTGAGAGCTCCATCCCCGAACAGAGAGAGTCAATTTGTGTAAATTCTATATTCACTGATTCACTATGTTGCTCATTTTAAATGCTAATGTTGGGATAACTTATTTTTTAGTACACAGAATGACCACTTTAAAGACCCCTATGTAAATCAACATGTTGGTTTTGTACCAATGTTTAGAGGTTCAGCAATAAAAAGCACATTAGGATCGTTTCATTTAAACCTATCCTTTTAAAGACAGTGAGAGTGATTTTGAGAGCGTTTATGGCAAATGTGACTTCCTTGTGTTCACATGGCCAAAAACAAAACTGGTTTCTAAATGACTGAGATTCTAATACAACATGATGTATGTCCTGTAAGGCAATTCTAATTATGAGACTAGGATTACTACTTCCCTGGAATTGGTTATTTCTGTACTCTCTCTGTCATCCTCCTGTGCCGTCTTTGGACTGCATGTGTATCAGTCAACTGCTGTATGGTTTACTCTAGGGGCTGGAGATATGAAAGGAGGAATAAGGCACAACCCCACCCTTAAAAAAAAAAAACACCTCACAACCATGATGGAGAGACGAGGCATGAATGCTTGAAATAAGTAAAAGAGAAAGGCAGTGGTATGCAGTGAGTCCAATCCCTTCCAGTCCCTTTCATCTGGGTCCTAATTGGTGTCTCTCTCTCTCTGCAATATCTTTACCCCTTGAACCATTGTCGTCAAAGCTGCATGAAAACCTTTGTAGAGCACCTCTTTGAATTATACTCTTTTCTCCACTTGAAACCATCATGTGGATATCCCTTCATAAAGAATCTAGAACTACTTAGCAGCACTAAACACTGTCTGAACCCTCCCTCCACCTATCCTCCAAATTAATTTTCCAGCTTTAGGTGTCATTATTCTCCTAAAATGGAACTCATCCCTAGCTAAACTGAATGGCCCACTATTGCCTGAACACACCTTTCTTTTTAAATTGTATTTTCCTTTATTTTTTAATTTTTAAAAGATTTTTATTAAAACATAGCTAACATACAATATTATATTAGTTTAAGGTGTACAACATAGCTATTCAACATTTATATACCTAAAGAAGTGATCACCATGATAAGTCCAGCAACCATCTGCTACCGTCCCATGCTATCACAATATTATTGACTATATATCTTATACTGTACATTCCATCTCCATGACTTATGTCTTTTATATCTGCAAATTGGAAACACACCTATTTTTTTTTAATTTGCTCCTGTCTATTTATGCCATGTTATGTTGTATGCTCTCTCTTCATCCTATCAAAATTCCGCCATTGTCCACAGCCCAGGTTGAATGCTGTGTTTTTTTGTAAAGCATTTCTTGCTCAATAAGGGGTGATCTTCCAGTGCCTAGAACATCTTTGGCAATATAGTTATATTGTTTTTGAGGCACTTAACACATTGCCTTTGTACTATACTTTTTTTATTTCTTCTAATGTACTGGGTTGTCAGAAAAGTCATGACGTATTTTTTTCTATGTTTTTCATTGCAAAAATTCGTCATGACTTTTCCAACAACCCAATAGTACATGTTAATTGAGAACTGGAAATATAAACCTCTGATTCACCCATATTATTTAGAAATATACCCAGTCCAGGTTTGGTTATAGAAAATCTCAGAAACTAATTCTAAAAACACTAGTTAAGAAGAAATTTAATGTTTATCTGGTCCAACTTCTTATCAACAAAGAAGCAAATGGAGAGTTGATTTGGTTTTTGACCAGTCATAATAAAAAATATCGCAGAATTTGGGCAAGCAAAGATTTCTTAGGACAAAAGCATCACCCATGGGAAAAAAATTTAAATAAACAATTAAAGTCAAAACATCTGCTCTGCAAAAGACACTACTAAGAAAATGAAAAGTCAAGTCACAGGCTGAAAAAAATATTCACAACACATATAACTGATGAAGGACTTGAATCCAGAATATAGTAAGAACTCTCACAACTCAACAATGAGATGATCCAGAAAAGGGGAGAAGGGGAGATACTCGAACAAAGACCTCACAAAAAGACATACAAATATTTAATCTCAAAACCAGATTTTGAACTTCAATAGTCATCAGGAAAATGCAAATTTAAACCACCATAAGACACTACTACATACCCATTAGACTAGCTAAAATTATTTAAAAACAAAACAAAACCATGACAATATCATCTGTATTGAGTATGTGTAGCAATTGAAGTTCTCATATACTGTTAGTTGGGGTGTAAAATGGAAAGCCATTTTGGAAAACAGTTTAGCAATTTCTTTTATTAGTTAAATATACACTTTTTGTATGGGCTCATTTATTTCAATGCTAGGCATTTACCCAAGGGAAAAAAATATATATATGCCCACGAAAAGACTTGTACAAATTTACTCATAATAGCCCCAATATAAAAACAGCCCAAATGCCCATAAACAGGTAAAGAGATGAACAAATCATGAAATATTCATACGATGAAATATTACTCAACAATACAAAGAAACAAACTACTGATACAGGAAAGAAGATGGATGAATCCCCAAATCATCAACCTAGGCGAAAGAAGCCAGACACAAGAGACTACATACATATTGTGTGACTCCATCAACATGGGCAGAAGTGGCTGCCATGACGACAGTGATAAAGGAATTGACTGCAAAAGTGCTTGAAGAAACTTTTTGGTGTAATGGAAATGCCCTATATCCTGACTAA
Organism: Hipposideros armiger; assembly: GCF_001890085.2. Lineage (NCBI taxonomy): Eukaryota > Metazoa > Chordata > Mammalia > Chiroptera > Hipposideridae > Hipposideros > Hipposideros armiger. The sequence goes on along the minus strand of NW_017731492.1, from coordinate 1,632,433 downwards.
CTCTTAAGACTTCACAGTGTGAAAGAAAAAACACATTCATCTTTGCAAAGGGCAGATTCCCTCCTCTTGGAAGTCAAATTATTTATACATTAATAAATGAATTATTAAACATGTTCCAGTAGTTCAAGTCAATTTTAAATTTATTGAACTTGTGAAACTTTATATATAAACTTGAGTAGCTTTTGTACTATTGCAACAGTGCTGAATACAAAAGAGAAATGTACAGTTTTGAAGTTCAATTTCCATAACTCTTAGGTCAGATGTGTTTTAGTATTCAGAATTATTTGGATTTTCAGAATAGTAATGTGTGTATACTATATATTACACATCAGCTAAAGCTTCCCTTAATGAAAATATTAATATTTCTGTAGTGAAACACATGAAAATGTATACAAAATAAATGTATACAGAGAGTTCCAAAAAAATGTATACACATTTTAAGAAAGGAAAAAACTATTAAAATTGTAATACTCAATGTATACCAATAACAAAAGATGACTACAAGTCATGTGTATATGTATTTTGGAACCCCTGGTATATAGCCTCATTTCATTTCAGGCCATGTTTTTAAGCCAGATTAGATCTAGTACCACACTTATCTCCTCCTTTTAGTTTCTAAACATTTTTAGATTTCAAAATTGCAGTTTAGATACTATAGACCTGTAGTTCAGTTTACCAGTAATTATTAAAATGACTCAACAAAGAAAATGCCTACTGTATTTAAAGGTTATATATATATATATATATATATATATATATATACATGAAGTTGTGATGAACTGGTACTTTTATCAAGTATGGGGCTATTAGCCAACATTAAATTCATGGCACTGTTCTTTGAGTGAGGAAATGTAATCCCAGCCAAAGATAGTTTCTGGTTTCAGTGGATGTACTATAGGGATGAAACAACATTTTTTGCTTGCGTGAAACATCCTTCTACCTATTTATTTTCATTTTAAAATTTGTACCCATATCACAAAAACTACAAGAAATGAAGAATCTTTCTACAGGAAATACAGTTTCCCTACTAAAGTGAACAAACAAAAACTCAACATGGAATTGAAGAAGTACAATATTAAATTTTTTATTAGAATCATTGCTTAGTTCTCATTCAGCTGGGCCTGATTTCTTTTATGCCCTGGCCAATACGTGTGTGTGTGTGTGTGTGTGTGTCTGTGTGTGTGTGTTCACATTTGCCTCCATTTCTGAGAAAACACCGGTAAATATGGTACAGTAGGGAGGTAATGTGATATAGTACAAAGGGCATGGGGATGGGAGTTAGTAAACCTGGTTTTATTTAAATTGTCAGTTCTCTTTTAAAAACCCGTGACTGCAGATAATTTATGTTTTCTGAACCTTAGTTTTATCATCTGTAATGTGAGAGCTATAAATGAAACTTTTCTGGATTGTTTTTAGAATAACACGAGATACTGTCAATCATCCAACACAGGGTAGGTACTTGATAAGTGGTGATTATAATAATAAGTTTATTATAGTATTGTTAAAACCTTAATAGAGAAATTTACAATTGATTGAAAACGGAAGTTTAACTGTGTTAGAAATCAGCTTAAAATCTCATTTTGTGAAAATGTTGTTCTGCTTCTCCCTACAAGACTGTTAACATATTTTCACCAGTGGAATTTGGCAAGAGCTATATTTAATAATATTTGATGAAAGTGCATATCGTCTACTATTTTACAACTTCCCCTACAAAGCCCATGGTCAGAAATTATAATCCAACTAGTGTAAAAAATGTTTCAGAATTTTAGAACAGGAGAAAGAATTTTCACTCAACAGGAAAGATGTAAAGTGTAATCGAGGATCATTTAAAAATGAAGGTCCTGATTTAATTTTAACATAGTGAATGGAATGAAATTTAACTCCTTTTAAGAAAATTTGGCCTTATTATTTCACGAAATGAGGGAGGGTATTGTATTGTTAAAATGTCAGCTACAAACATTCAACTTGAGTCCATTAAGCCATTTATTCTTGAAATAATACTTTCAGATTGATCACTTAAGTAACAGATGCAGTTAAGCATCTGTTTTATGTATTTATTTTTCACTACTTAGTTCTTATGGGAAATCCTATGCAGGTCATCACAACACAATTGAAAACAACTGATAATGAAAAGAATGCTAATTGGTGTCCTCTCTTATCACTGATCCATACACAAACTAATGCTTCCACGTTCTTCCTCTTGCTTGTATCCCACCTCTCTATATATTAGACTTTAACTTTTTTTTAAGTAATCATGAACTAACAAAGCTATGGACAGCACTGATAAAGTGTATTGAGTAGTAGATAGTGCAATGAACTTGGACTGGAAATGGTGTGTAAAGTCCTTGGGTCAAATATTTATTGAACAAGCACTAAGCCAAGTCCTAAGGATAAAAAGACAAGATTCAGTTTTTGCCCTTTGGGAACCCAGAGTTTAGTTGGGGAGATTTGTAACTATGTAGATGCAACACAGAGTGATACATGCAATAATAGATTGTAGCCAAAGTAATAAACATTTAGACAAATAATAAACATGCTGGGTCAGCACAGACTCCAAGCCTTGTGTTCTGTTTTCAGACTTATGTGGCCAAACCCACATCACCTCCAGTTGAGTGAGCCAAGAACTATCTATCAGTACCTCAATACTCCCTCCTTCAAAGATACTGTCAGGACTAAATTAATGAATTCCCTAGGCTTTTAATTCCTGTTTAATTCAGCCAATATCCAAAGTTCAGTGACCTCTTTAAGAAAATAGTATAATTTATTGCAAAAACATCTACTTTCTACTGCCATATACTGTTTACCTTCCTGATACAACTTTCCCAGTCCCCCCTCCTTCTCTTTTCTTCCACATCATACTACAGTGTCCCCTAAAAGACTTATTCCATAATGGTAAACTTCCTCTATACTATCACCTTCCGTTCAGACCATCCTTTCTACCTCTCTCTCAACTGGACCCTGCCTGATTCTTGAGAACCCAGTTTCACTTGCAGGTCTCAAGAAGTAGCTTTTATTTTTCTGTCACCTCCACATACTAAGCATCAAGCAGTGGGGTTAGCCGTTTTTCATACGTTTGCTTTCCCACTGTCCAGTGAGCACTCCCACTGCTGTGAAGCTTGCCACTCATTCAAATCTCCCCTCCCATCCCTTACCTACCAAGCACTCAACAACTCCACCTCATTCAATGAACATCTTGACACCTACGAGTAAGTCAGAGGCGTCCGCTTCATCCCAGATTCCTGCTATTACCCTGTAAGATCACCAGCTCCATAGCCAACCTATTCAGGACTCGAACCACTTTTTTCTAATGCTTTCCTTTACTTCCTGCTGATACTCATTCTTAAGGACATGATCTGGTCCTGGCCATAACCTGAAGCTAATAAAATTCAAATCATCTGTCCATAATAAGTTTATTTTTTCTCAGCTTATTCTAAGATGACCATTCTTTGACTTCAATCAGGATTTTTAGTCCATTGGCCCTTCCATGCTCTACCCTACCCTTACTCTAACCTTAACCCTAACTTTAACCATAACCATGACCAAGACCATGATATAACCATAACCATAATTCTTATCATTACTTCCATCCTGATCAGCTTATGGTTCATTATTTCCACTATTCTATTTTTTCCTTGTCAACTCATTTCCTTCTGTTTTTCCATTGCATTCATTTAAAAAAATCTAAATTCTAAAAGAATTCTGTGTGTGTGTGTGTGTGTGTGTGTGTGTGTGTGTGTGTGTGTGTGTGTGTGTCTTGGGCAGGGAATGATACTGGAGGAAAAAAACAGAAAGAACAAAATAACACTATAAATTTATCTTCGCCGATCTCATCTAGGTCACTAACAAATCTCTCATCTTACTGACCTCAATTATTCACACATTCTATACTTTTCTCAACCTCTATTTACACCACCCCAGACCCATCATCTTTCAGGCTGAGGTGAATTGACTTCCTAAAAGAGAAAATAATAGAAGCTATCATAAGGGCACAACCTTAATTCTCAGTCACCTAACCTATAAGCCTAATTGCATTTGCATCCATCCTATTCTCCTCCCTTCTCGTTCACATAGAAGAAGCATTGTCCATGACCTTATTTAAGGTCAGTCTTTTCACCAGTGCCCTAGATTCAATCCCCTCTCACCTTCCCAGGCAGCATTCACTGTCTATTATCCCATTGCTCTTCTATGTAATCAGCCTCTTTCTTCCTCAGATGGATCCTTCCCATAAGCAGTTAAGCTCTTTTCATCTCAAACACAAAACAATATAAAAAAAAATATAAGTGAAAATAAAACTTTCCTTGGCCTCAGTTTTACATCTTATTTCTCTTCTCCTCCTGATCTTGATAGTCAAGTTTCTTGACAAAGTTGAGATCCCTGGCTGTATCTTCCTCTTCTTATCGCTCTCTTCTCCTTAACATACTCTGATGAGCCTCATGTACTACTACTACTCCACTAAAACAGCACTTGCTACCATCAGCAATGACCTCTAAGCCACTAAATCCATAAACCAATTTCTTGTTCCATGGCCTACTTTTCTCTGAGTAGTGCTGACCACTTCTAGTTAGAAGTTAGTATAAAGTAGTTGTTAAAACTATGGGACAGCCTGGGATAGATTCCTGGATCTGCCAATTACTAACTGGGACTTAAAACAATTAGTTGAAAAAAAAAATCTCACTGTGCCTCAGTTTTCTTCTCTGTAAAACAGAGATACAAATAGTACTTATTTCATAGGAATGTTGTAAGAATAAAATAAGTGAACATTTGTAAAGTTCTTAGAACACAGCCTAGCATCTAGGAGGTTCTTAATAAATGTTATTAATTCTGTTGGACGCTGTTTCCTCCTTGAATAACTCTATTTTTTTGGCTCCTAAACTTCATACTCTCTTGGTTTTGGTATAATGACTATTTATATGTGCCCTGGAGACCATACAAAAGGAAACTGACATGCTCAGGGGTTTAACAATATCAATTCCAGTGGAGAGCTTCTCTTGTGATCCTAAAAAAACCCAAAAAACATACTTTTGTATTTTTAAAAATTTATATATGGAAGGACAGAAATGGCTGAAAATTAAACTTAACATATAAGTATCTGGGGTAGTTATAGAATCAAAATGTAAGGTGTATTCCAAGTGTCCTAAGTCAAAATTAGGATATTGAATAGGAAGAGTAGGGATATTTGGGTAGACGTGAGTAAAGATGAAAACCTTGAATCTACTTTAAGTTTTCTTTAAATAGGGTGCTTATTCCTCTTCAGACCTATCCCTACCATCTCTATTGCATCTAGACCTATAACTAGAGATATTTGAATAATTCCAATGGGGGCAAGTGAAAACTCCAACCTAGAAAGAAACAGGTTATGCTTCAAAAGATTGCAATATTTTTCTCAGTTATATTGGCATAAACCTAGGGGATATATGTGAGAATATATTATAAGAGTGTTAGTCCAAGGAGGATGAAATATGACATTGGATCTGGCCAAGTTAATCAACTTGGGTGTACTTGTTTCTGAATTAATATGATAGATTGAATCAAATAAAAGTATTCTCTTTGCGCCTCATATTTTTCTGTACATCTCAAGGTTCAGTTCTGTTTTCTGATAGCTCCCAGATGTTATTATCCATACATGGTTTTAAATACTGTTTATTCTCCAACAACTCTCAAATATATATTTCATACCTGTTTTTTCTCTGAGCCCTAGATCTTTAGATTTCAAACAACCTCAAAATTTTTATTTGGATATTTGAAATGAGAAATTTCAAACTGTATAGATCCAAAAATAACCTCATGCTTTATCTCCTAAAGTTAGTTATACTAGAGTGTTGCTCCTCTGTAAATGGCTAGACTATCCACCTATTTGCATAAGTGAGAAATCTGGGATTGATTCTTGACATTTCCTTCATCCTTACTGCCAATAACCAATCACCAAGTCGTGCCTTTTTATCTTCTAAGTAGCTTTTAAATCGTTTACTGTTCTTATTTTTACATTTTCTCATTCCTCAAAGATTTCAGCACATGGCTCACTATTACTCTTTTTAACATTTCAATATCTGTGGAGATCATCTGTCAATATCATGGACTCTAAATTCCTTGACAATGTCTCTCCCAATTAACTTCCTTGTCTCCTATCTCAGCTACTAACTTTGAGGATCATGCTCTTCTTGTATTTCTAAATGGAAACACTGTAATTCTTCCAAATCGTCCATTTCAAATATCGCACTCTCCAACCAGCACCTCCTGCCTCACCAGCTAACATTCTCCATTTTCTCTCTTTCCCAATTTCCAACTGGGTGTCATTGTCTAGGATAACCTTGGAAAACATGTGTTGAGTTTCTGAGCCAGGATCACTGAAAGATGTAGTTGAACAACCTTGGATTCCACCTCCACTGCCATAGCCCACTACCTATTAAACTTTAGGTTACTGAGGTATAAATTTATACTGTGTCAGGCCACTAAAATTTCAGGGATAACCTGTCACAGCAGCTAGCATTACTTTAACAAATAGAACCGCTGTGGAACCATGTTTGTAGAAAACATACAGCTCTGCCAATTGGCCTCACTTTCAAATTTATGATCACTAACCTTAATTGTCGCCTAACACTCAGTTTCCCTACTCTATTCAGTCTCTACTCTCCTGGATAATAATTCATACTTTTTCTCTTTCCTCAAAACTCACACCTGGTCTACCTACAAATCCCATTATCAATAACTTCAAAATTTATACAGAATTTAGCCACTCCTTCATCCTCAGGACCAAGTTCTCTTCAGCTCTTTCTACTGAAATGGTCTCCTAACTGGTCTCTGCTTTCAGTCTTTCTCAACACATCGGCCTGGGTGATCCTATTAAAATGCAAGACAAATTATTCCAGATCTCAAAACCCTCCAGTGGCTCTGTGTGAGTTAGAATGTACTCAAGAAAATAGAAACAACATTGGATATTTCAAACTGAGGGGACTCTCACATAGGTGTTAAATGTAACACATCCAACTTGAAGAGCAAAAGGGAACAGAGATTAATAACTGTAGGCAACAACTGCTATCACTGGTTGAGGGAACAGAAGGGAAGAGGTAGGTTACCAGAACCTAGGAACTTAGAAGAAGGTCCCTGTAGGGCTGGCTCTCTTACTTCCAAGGGATAAGCCATGGGTGCTGATAACTCCTCTGAGAGTATGCCACAGGGCTGTGCTGGAAATGTCATTGAACACTGGAGGCTGGCTCCCACTGCTGTTTCTGAGCAATGCTGGCAAAGGCAGGGGAAACACGAAAGAAGTCCCTTCTTCTGCCTTCTCTCTCTCTGTATCCTGTAGGTAGAACCTAAAAGGAAGCCAGCTGGCAAATGTAAGTGGGAAATAGAAGGTGCAAAGTCCCAGCCCCAGTCTCACCATCATAAAGACACCCACTTTAGCTACTCAGCACTCATAAAAACTCCTCTACCACATATTTTCACTTCCATGCAACAACAGTAACAGCCCTTGCTTCCACCCAATTCTCTTTTATATAAATGAAGTCATTCTCACATTTTTCTCTATAAGGAGGAGACTCACAGTCCTAACATTTACGATGTCCCAGCTCTGGGGGAAGTTAAATATTAATGTTCAGTCACAATCTCACTATCCTTACACAAAGTTAATAGGCGTAAGATAAAGGAAGAAAAAAAATGAATGGTTCCTTTAATGGGCTCAGATAGACTCACTCATCTCTGTCTGTGGTCAGCTGCTGGGATGGCTGTGCTGGTTTTTGGACTTCCTTGTGTGTCTGGAGTCTTGGCTGTAATGGTTTGTCTTTGTTCCATGTGGTTTTTCATCTTCCAGATGGCAAGAACAGGCAGTTGCAGGGTTCCAAAAAGGAGAGCAGAAGGATACAAAGTCTCTTAAGACCCAGGCTTAGAATTCACACAGTCACTTCTGCCATATTCTATTGGCCAAAGTCACAAAGGGGGGTCCCAGTTCAAAATGTGGAAACATAGATTGTACCTCTTAAAGGGAGAAGCTGTAAAAATTGCTAGTTTGTAATATGCTACATAAGCAAAGAAGAAACAATCATAGCTCTTTTTTCCCCCACTGCATTTTCCCCCTCAATTGGCCCACTGTGAGATAGATTTGTTTTTTAAACTTACTGTGTAGGTACCCACTTTCATCAGTGGTCCAAAATAATTTTTGAGTTTCTAGGGTTAGCATCAACTTAAGTCTAGTGCACAATCATCTATTAAATGTGTGCAGGCAGGCTTCAAGAAAGCTTAGAAAGTTTTCCAAAATATAATTGTGGAAATATTTTAGGGTCCTTTTTCAAAGGTATCCAGTTTCTTATTTATAAACAAATTTCAGGTCAATGAATTGGCTTATGTTTGGGAAGTGGGTGAGAAACTGAATACTCAAGCCAGATTTTTGCCCATCAGACCTAGCTAGAGTTTTCCTATTTGTTGACTAAGTAACACTTTAGAAATCTGCCCATATGTTTTACTCCTAATATATTTCACTCCAGGGAGCTTAAGTAGCCATAATAAAAAATCCCTGCAAGGCAAGATATTCTGACCATCAACTCTTCCTCTGCCCATTAGAGTAATTATATAAATCTCAGTTCTTGAAGTTAATGTTGTTACTTAAATTCTACTAATCTGTGATCCCATGATATCCATTGAAATTAGGAATCACTTTTTAGTGACAGCACCTCCCATTACCATCTTTAGCCTTCAGAAGATAGCTGCCGTAGGACTTTACAAAGGTACTGGTGCATGCCTTAGTGAAGGGAGTGTCCTCTGGGCCCTCCAAAGAGAAGCAATGAGGTAGTGTGTGCAAGTTTCATAAGATTACTCTTCCATTCCTATATTCCTAAGCCTTTTCTTTATACTAGGTTAGGAAACTCTCATCCAAACTTATTGAAAGAGAGCCGTCTTTGAACCCCATAAACTAAGAAAACTGTTAGAACAACTTTCATCTGCTCAAACTGCCATATTAAATATGGAATTAGAACACCTATGTTGATTATTTTGTTCTGACTCAATGTCACATTTCACCTTCCTTGTTCTAACACCCTTATAATGTATTCTCACATATGTCCCCTAGATTCATGCCAATATAATTTAGGAAACCATTTTAATTCTTTGGTGTATAACTTGTTTCTTCCTGAGTTGTATTTTCACTTGTCTCTATTAGAATATACTCAGATTTCTCCACCTATAGGACTAGACACAGTAAGAACGGTAGATCTTAAGGAGAAAATGCATCTCATTGAAAGGAAGGCTCAGAGTAGATTCAAGATTTTCAGCTTTACTTGTATCTACCCAGATATCCCCACTCCTTTTTAATCAATGTCCTAATTTTCACTTAGGACACTTGGAGAGTCTGCAAATATGTCTTCTGTTGCAATTCTATATCTAACCCAAATACTTAAATGTTGAGTTTAATTTTCAGCCATATCTGCCCTGCAATATAAAAATTAAATACATTCATACAAAAAATAAGAGATTCTTTAAGGAGCACAGGGGAAGCTTTGGTACTTCTGAGAACTTCGTTTTCCTTTGTTATGGTCCCCAGTGGAGTCAGAAATAGCCATTCTACCCCACAGTCATGGATTGTAGTTATTATCATAACCACCAAATCAGTCAACTGCAGCAGCCACGTGGTCCCCTAAGATATTTATTTCAATAAGCATTTTATCTCAAGCAACTGCAGGTGATAATATAATTGAATAGTGTATGCCATGGCAGTATCAGTATCCCATGTTCTACTGACAAGGAACCTAGCATTAAGTTCAAGGTCAAGGACATAACTTAAATAATTCCATGATCCCATCTTTGAGGGTTTCTTGGGATCAGATCACTCTTGTACTTGACACTGTAACCACCAAGGAAACAGAAACCACATTAAACATTTTGAACAGAGGGTGTTTAAACAGAGAATTGGTATTATAATACACACACGCACACAAAGGGAACATTACAGTAACCTAGATATTAATGTCAGAAGGGAGCTCCCACCCATAGGTCCTAGAAACTGAGAGTAGGTGATTTTAAACAATTAATTATACATATATTAAGCTATATTATAAGTAGCTGGATGATAGGAGTCCTATACTATTTATAATTATATCTCTGCTTTTTAGCTTCAATCATGACCCTGCATCTAATACTGACCTAGGTAAACTAGACTCATTCAGAATTCCTTTAATCATTTAGACAATGAAGATTTCTACATATGGCAGCTTTATCAAGTTTTTTTTCACTTGACTTGTGGTTCTAATTATCTTATTTATAAATCTTGGTAAAGTATTTTATTACTTTAATTTGGCCTTTCATACCATAGAAACCAAATGGACTATTCTTAATCTAGTCTTTGTTACGTAGACACAGAATAGGGATATATACATATCTTACGTAACACAAAAGTTATCGTCTTGAAATGTTGCCTATGGACCAACAACACCTATGTCAAGTTCTAGGTTTTTATTTCAAAGCAGTTTATGATAAATTGAATATTTATTCAATTGGCAAATTACTTGGGAATGAGATATCTCAAAATCTCAAGATAAGCACTCATGTAAAAATCAGAAGTCCTCTAAGTTACCAAATATGAACGTGTATTTTATATTTAGCACAGTTGTTTGAAGGTCTAAAGGGGATACTTGTTTAACAAAATTTCTGTCAACTCTGCTTTCTAAAATACAGTAACATGTCCTCTTTTGCGTTGTCCATCTTCTATTTCTGTGCTCTCTGTAAAAGCTGCATACTTTTACAAATGAACTGGTTGATGTAGTCTGATGTGAGGATAAGAGGCAAGAAGTGCCTGGACAGCAGTTCAGCATGGCTGCCTGCTTGTTTCTCTTTATTCTGAACTATCACATCCTTTTAGCTTTGTTTATGCAAAGCTGGTGGTGGGATGTGTGTGCCGCCTTTGAGGGGACGGCAGTGGCCAGGAGGTAACGTTTTTTTTCACTTTGTGTCCTGCACAATGCTTTTTACAGCATAGGTGCTGAAATTAGTTGATATAACTAATTTAAAATTGGACACAGAGAGAGAAGTAAATGAAGCGACTCTACTAACATACAAATGGAACTTATTAAACATAATCTGAGTCTTTAGATGTAATGCAAAGAATTAGTGTTCAGATTTATTAGTTATACAAAATTTGGTGTTCTATGTAATGAACTAGGTTCATTATCACAGCTTGTGTGTGTGTGTGTGTGTGTGTGTGTGTGTATGTGTATGTGTATGTGTGTGTATGTGTTTAATGGTTCAAGCTAAATTGAAAAGAGGGGTCTTGATAATTCTCAAAACAATGCTAGCTTTTTTTTTTTAATTTACAAAATATAAGTTGCTGTCCTGCTTCAAATATGTGTGAATATAAATGCATGCACGATCATTTCCTACCTTCGGCTTCTCCCTTGCAGATCCTGGGTGTACGACTTTACAGGGCTGCCTTTCCCTCTGGCTCACGCTCCTCTTCCTTCCTTCCTTTGGAGCATAAGTTATGTAATGGATTGAAAAGCAAACTGTCTATTTTGGAAAGGGCGATTTCTTTATGAGACCATCTTAATCTCTAAGGGAAATGCAGTGTCTCACAGAAATATGCATAAAGAGCTGTAGTACAGGTTACATTAGTGAAACCAAACCTTTCCTTTTTTTGTATTGGAAAATGTAAGTGAAGTTACTTTTTATAAAACTTCCCTGCTGTTTTCACAGCACGGCATGCAGCCCTATGAGACTGCAGGTGCTATATTTTCACAGAGACTTTTTTTAATATGAGGTAGTACTGATTGTCTAATCTTTACAAAATACAGCTCTGATGAAAAAATGAATCCTCCATATCTAATGGTAGGGGTGTAAAAAATATATATAACAGTATTTTTTTGAAATACTGTGCTGCCAAGTATAAGACTATACTTACTTTTTATATCAGAATTACTTTCACTGGTTTATCTTTCATGTAATTGTTTTTTGCTATCATGATTTAACCTTGGCTTCACACAGTCTATCTGGCTGGATAACAGCACTATTTATATGTTCCTTTAATATTTACTGAGTGTTCACATGTATAATATCTTCTAAAGTAGGTAATCCTCTTATCTCCATTTCACAAATGTTTGGTGATTGTTTTTGCAGATGTTATCTAAAGGTGTTAAAGTGAAAACTAAAAGTCCTGAAACCTTAGAATATCTAAGAATTATTTTTAGATACTTGTATAATAAAATAGATGTATTCAAATTTATTATCGTAAACCTATTAAGGTAGGAGGGGAAATAATAAATCTAATTTACATGTTCACATATGATGTCACTCTGTGATCATTGAAGGAATGTGGTTAAGAATTATATTTGGCTACTAGAGACAATAGTCTAAACAAGAGATGTGTAATTCTGTCTCATGTTAAAGGAATTTGAAGTTGGGAAACTCAACATGGTTGAGGGAAGTATGTTATATATATCATATACTATGTATATACATATATAGCATATATATATTAGAAATATATACACTATATATTAGAAAACGATGCTCTTTCTTATTGCTCTGCTGTACTCAGCACATGGTTTCCATTTTCAAGGGCACAGGGTGGTTTCTGAAGTTCTGGCCATCCTATCTTCATTTCTGTTAGGATACAGGAGAAAGAGAAAGAATGGCCAAAAAGCTTTTCCAGAAGTCCCACCCAATAACTTCCACCTGTATCTCACAGGTCATCTTAGTTGCCAGAGGGCCTGAGAAATAATGCTAAATACTGGAGGGGGGGGAAAAAAAAGAAAGAAAAAAAGAAAAAGAAAAGCTTTATGCACAACCTTCCTGGCTGTAGTGTTTAAACGTAAAAATTGGAACAGTAGTTGTTCAACATGGGATCATAACTAGGTAACTAATAGTACATTCAGTTAACTAAGTAACTGAAAAGGTAAGAAGAAAACACTAAGATATCACAGAGGCAGCAGCTGCTGGAAACAGCTATGACTTCTGGGGCTGTGGGAACAAACAGTACAGACTGGAGTTACTAAACTTTTAGTACCTTACACCTTCTTACCTGAAGCATAGACCTGGGAAAAGGCAGCCCAGCCAGCCGATGCTGATGTTTTTGAGGTGAAGCATGATGAAGCTTGTTCTCTATTTGTCTAAACTACTGCAAACTGGGTTTACCTGCTGCTATGGGCGGGAACTGCTACTTGCAGCGTGAAAAAGCATCTCTAGATGATGTTTGGGGCGCATACCACAGATAGGGAACGCCCAGGAAGCACACTTCTTTCTCCTCCAACTCTCCACTCTTCCTGTAGGGCCCCCTCTTGGCAGAGCTTAACAGGGCACCACCGGGCATGGCAGAAACTTTCAGCCCCTATGTACGCTCCTCCCTGCGTAAGACCCTGGCAGCCTGGCCTCTCTCTGTGTTCACCCTCTCCCTCATCAGCTCCTATGGCCTCTGGAAAATGGAGAGTGAGTTGGGGTGTGCGAGGGCGGGGGTGCTCCCTGAAGGGCTGAGCAGGAGGCTCTGTGTAGCTGCAGTGAGCAAGCTCTACCTTGGCTAATGCACTAGACAGAGGTACCCAGGGCTGGCTAGGCAGGGTGAGTGTTTGCCCCGCCATCGGAAAGCTGAGCATAGAAGGGTGGTTTGGCGATAAGAGACAATAGCTTCATAAATGGTACTCTCTTATTTATTGCCTGTCTCTCCATCTCCAAAATAAACTTGAAAGGCAGGGTAGCTCCAGTTCCTACAACAGTGCCTGGTTTATGGCGGGTGCTCCATAAATATTGCCGAATTAATGAAGAGAAACTCTCGGTTACTGAAGGATGGGTAAGCAGTACGCAAATATCATGGCATCTTTATTTCTGCCATTTACAGTTTCCTCGTCCAGAAAGCACTTCAACCAATGAAAGGTGTAAACCAAGGAACACCTCCCCACTCTGGCATCCTTGCTTCACCTCTTTCTAAGTACACGTGATTTCAAGAATTAATTTTAGGAACCCCAGTTTTATAGTCCTAAAAATAGAAGCAATGCTTATTGTAAAGTGTTATTGTAAGAAATAGTAAGATGATATATACAGAACACCTAGGGTAACTTTGTTCAATGGATTTTATTGTTGAAATCACAATACGCATGTCCACACCTTTCAACCATTGAGCATCGGCATAATTTCCAAGTAGGTAGGGTTTCTGAATAATAGTATAAAGTAACGTTTAATGGGCATTGAAATTTGTGCCACACACTATTATAAGTGTTTTGCCTATGTTAACTCATTTAATGCTTCCAACAATTTATGAGGTAGATGCCTTTACTATTCCAATTTTACTGTGGAGGAAATTAAGGCACCATAAATTAAGTACATAATCTTAGACTACATAGCTAGAAAGTGACAGAGCTAGGATTCGAACTCAGGTAATTTGGCTCTGGTGTCTATCTCCTTAGTCACTGTCACAGTGTTTCTTTAATAAGACTACTAATGATCTTATTCTTAATGCTAATTCTGGGCATTTGAAGGACTGGTTTGTGTGATTAATAAGCACTTTGTCCAGTTCAGCTAAAATTCCCGAGGAGACTCGTTGGCTTAGAAAAACCACATCTGACTGAATGGAACACACCAGGAACGAGGAGAGGTGGTATCTCCTTTCACAAGGGCATCTGGATAAAGCTTAAATTCAGTCAACCTAATTATAAACTGTTATTCCCCTATTCTGGAAAAAGTCTGTAACTGGATACAAGAAAATCCTCTGTAAAAGCTTGTCCCTCAGGAAAGGTTTAGCACTGGTCTCAGAAGCCCAATTAAATATGATCAAAACCATTTAAAAAAAAAGAAAAAGTACACTTAAAAAAGAAAGGTTGAAGGAAAATACTCCACAATTAATGCAGTTGTCTTTGGATGGTAATAGGGTGGGTGACTTTTTTTATTTTCTTTTCCTTTTTAAAAACTTTAGTTTTCTAAATGAGAAAATATCTCAAAAAGAATGTTTATTCTTAAGTATGAGAGAAAATTTCTATTAGAAGCAGACAATTTAGATAAAAAGAAAGGAATTACATGTAATCACATCATTGTGTGTTAAAACTTGGCTACATTTTTTAGACTTTTTCCAATGTAAGGACCACATATACTGCACGTGTGTGCAGATGTTCTTACAAAACAATGGGAGTATTTTGTTCATAATGCTTCATACTCTGTTTTTCTTTTCACTTATCAGAATATTGTGAATATCTTCCTCTGAATATATACACATTTATATGATACTGTACAATATATTTGTATTAACATAATTTTTTTTTAAAGATTTTTATTGAGGAATTGCGGGGATAGGAACAGTGCTGGGGAATTGGGGGAAGGGGAACAGACAAGTTGCTGTCCTTTTGTTCTTCAGTCTACTTGTGGAGGTCGTTGCTTCACTGGCCCAAGTTGGCACCATTACTGCGCTCCTCCCGGGCGAGGCAGATGAGTCGCCGGCTTCTGGATGGCCGCTCACTGTGGCTGCTGGCCGCTCACGCTGGCTGCTGGCTACATATGGTAGCCCATGGCAACCCAGTGCCACAGGGGCTACAGCCTACGCCGTCGCCGGCGACTCACGGCAGCCCAGCTCCAGGTTGAGCTGTTGTTCAGCATCTTAGCTGTGGAGGGCAGTGTCACTGGCCCTCATATGTGGGATCTGAACCAGGGCCCTCTGGCTTCCCAAGCCAGTTCTTAACCATCGTGCCACTCGGCTGGCCCTAACATATACTTTTTAATCATTCCTCTATTATTGGATATTTAGGTAGGTTCCATTTTATAACTATTACAGCCCAAAATTTATACATTTGTTTTAGCCACTTGTCTATTTAGCTCCTCATTATAAATTCCAAGAATAGAAATATTGGGTTCATAAGTATAGACTCTATATCTTTTAGCGTATGTTGACTAATTGTCCTCCAGAACAGTGGCTCTAAATAACTCTTCTACCCAGTAGTATTTTAGAATACCTGTTTCCTTAGAAACATACCATGCTCAATAAGATAAGCTAAACAAAATCTACATGCATCATTTTTTTTCTTTGATAACTGCTGAGCTTCATGTGCTTTTGTCATTTGTGTTTCTTCTGTGAATTGCCTATTTTGTCCTTTTCCCATTTGATTTATTGACTTTCTTTTATTGATTTGTATGAGTTCTTTGTCTCATATCATTTTTAATATGTTGCAAACGCTTTTATCAGTTGGTGAATTAGTTATACAGAAATCTCCATTCACATGCATTTAAAATATTTCAAAGAAAAGATTGAGTGCATATCCCAAGGAGTCCTGGAGTCACTAAATACCTAAGCAGAAACAAGAGCGTGAAAGTCTGAAGCAGAAGAGACTGTCCCCGCTTGGCACAGAAGTTACAGGAAAAGACAGTGCTGGGCTCATGAGAGACTCTCAGGAAGAAAAGCCAAGGATTCAGTCTGGGTGAGAACTATTCCCTCAGCCACAGGGAAAAAAGGTTTCTTTTCACCAGTTTCTTCAAGAGACAAAGCTAGAGCTTGATATCAAACTCCACAGTATATCCTTCTAGTTCCTCTCTGCCCGCTCAGGGTTACTCATCCCTTAGATCTCAGCTCAAGCACCACTTCCTCAAGGAAGTTTCCCCTGACCTTGCCTCCTAGGTCAGACCTCCTTTTTTATGTTCATAAGACAGTGGCCTCCTGGGCAGCATTTCTCAGCGTTGTGATTTCACATGTATTTATCTGATTAATATCTCTTTTTTGCTCCCTAGAATGGATACTCCCTGAGGGTAGAAACTGTCTAGTTTTGCAACTCTTCACCTCTCTACATTTAGCCTGTCATATAGGGAATGCATGACAAAGATTTGTTAGGTAAATAGATTGCAGAGAAATATGCATTGCAAATTATAATTAGCATCCATACAGAGAGAGTTCAGCCATGCTCCATGAGTACTTTGATGTTTTCATGAAATGATGATTTTAAGAGCCACTTCAGATATTATTAAATAGAAAAATCTAAACTTGGGAGGTCATGACTTACCAGCAAAAGGCACATTCTAGTGCCCCAAGTGAAAAAACATCTTTTTCTCCCTAGATTTCTAGGTAAATAAAACCTGTTTAAACAGAATGTTTTTCCATTAAGTCCCTCATAACTTTTTAAAAGGCTATTGATTAGACCCAAAGAGACCTAAAGATTAAAGGAGAAAAGTCCTCTGTACCTGTGCAGTTTAGCGTGATAACGGCCAGCCACATGTGACTAATGAACATTTGATAGGTGGCTAGTCAAAACGGAGACACACTCTATGTGTAAGCTATGCACAGAATTTCAAAGACTTAGTATTAAAAAAGAGTGAGAAAAATCTGAATAATTCTTATATGTTGAAATGATATTTTGGATATATTGGGTGAAATGAAATATGTTATTAAAATTTATTTCACTTTTTTCTTTTTACTTTTTGATTGGGTCGAGTAGAAAATTTACAATTAAATATGTGACTCACGATATATTTCCTTTGGATGGTGCTGCTTTTTAATTCACAGATACAAAAAACTTCATGCAACTAAAAATCAGCTTTATACATTTTTACGACCCGTTTAAAAGAATTGCAAACTTGGAAATTCTGCAAAAGAGATGTTTGAGTAATAAAAATCTTTATAAAAACCAAGTACTAGAGCTTACTCAGTGAAAATTTTCATATTTCCATTGAACATTAATAATGCTTTATGTAATCCACAATTTAACAAATTTACCTATTCACTTTTTAAGGTCAAAGAAATTGCAAGAGTTGAGAAAGGCAACCATTAGTAAGCACACATATATCTAGGAATGTAAACTCATGCTCCACATCTTGTTAGGCTGACAATCTGGTTAAAAGTAAGGTAATAATAATAATAATAATAATAATAATAATAATAATAATCTAATAAAGGAAGACAGAACAATAAATCTAAGTTATGGGGTTGCAGGTGGTGTGCTTTGTATGGGAATAAGAGTGTACCCTTTGTTGTCTCTGAGGACTTTCTTACATAGTTTAGGACAGTTATTGATGTTAGAAAAAGTTAAATGATTGACCATAAGGCATACTCCAGTTAAGAAAACATAGGATGAGTTTTTAATGCAAATGAAACATTGAATTTTGGTGTCTTTTGGTCCACTAATAAGAGCTATTCTCTTAAGATAAATGGAAAAACAGTGACAGGTGGAGAGAAGTAGCAGGAGATGAGAAAGAATAGGGCTGTGCTCTGGTTTGTCAAAGTTCTATTATAAAGGAGCTTACTTTAAAAATTAGTCATTTTTAAAATTGTAAAACAGAAGAAATTTTAGGGCAAATATAGATTAGATAAATAGAATGTTGTAAAATAATACCTTAATATCGATACCAGTGATTGTAACTGACTTATTAGTAGGAAAACGTTCTCCCCTGCCTCCTGTGTCAAATACCATCCTCTGTGTGCTTTTATGACAAGATTTTAATGGAGACTTTAGATTATTAAACACTTTGGACTAAGCGAGTGAATGACCATTAGGGCCGTTCTCTGACTTCAAATCACATGTTATCAGTGAAACCTTCACTGCTGAGTTTCCTTTCATTGTATCTCCAGGCTGACCATTTCCTGTCAATGTCCTTAAAACAGAGAATATACTGAAAACGGGGGTCAGCCACTATGCCGCTAACTCTACACTTCTGGCTTGGGAAGATAAAGCAGTTTTTATTTTGTTTTGTTTCAAAATATTTTTTTTTAAACCAACATTATATTTTCTGTGATTTTTTTTCTTGTTAAAAATCAGCAAGATACATTTTAAACACTATATGGTGTTGTCCAAAGATTCGACCAGTGCAAAATGAATTCATTTCTTATTGTGCATATTATGCTTCAAGAATTTGCATGCTCTGTCCAGCACACAGACTGCACAGAGTAGGAGCAACTAAAATCTGAATCTGAGCCTTGTAAGATGGGGACTCATGAAAACCTAGGAGACAATGTATAATGATTAGCTTATGGATAATAACTAACATTTTAAAACACCCAGAGTATATTAATTAGAACTATTACTATAACGCAGTATCTTTCAGATACCCATCTACAAATTTGTGCTCACAAACTTGTGTTCTTTTAGAAAACATTTCATAAGTTACTTATTTCTTCATCATTCTACTTCTGAAAATATAATGGAGTCATTATTTGGACCATGTTGTGGAAAATGAGCATATCCATATGTAAAAGAAAGTAAACAAAACACCACACATAAATATCAAAATAGGAAGACTTGAATGGTGCTGGGTGACCAGAGGACAGTTCTAGCACAGCTGTTTGGAAGTGTGACCATCACCCTCGCCCTTTGGATTTCTCACATTATTATTAGACTGGCTAATAAATAAGGTGTGAAGGATTAGGATTCTGAGCTCTCAGTAATTAGCGGTATACAACCTGTTTTGATTGGAATGACAGAAGGAGTGGAAGCCACTTATATGTGTGTGTAGGGGGCAGGGAAGGATGGGATGGAGGGGTAGGGAGTAACTGCTGCTTTCTGAAAAGGCTTATTGTCATTGCTACCATGTAAGTGAGTTCCTTCCCTTTCAGCTTCAGACCATGCTGCCTTCTCTGTGAGGACAGAGCTATCTCTGTGAGCAATAAAATGAACTGACAAGTGCATAAAGTAAAACAAAAAGCATCACTTGAATCAAGAGGTAAAATGACCCAATCATTTAATCAACGGCTCCGATGTAATAGTTGGGCAATAGGCAAAATCAGGGCTGGATTCCCACACAGGTAGATTAACATAATTTTGACAGGGGCAAGGAAGGGCTCTCCCCTGGAGAGAAGGTCTGGACAGCTCTGAGCAAGTCCAACCCAAGGAAGCAGTGTACTATAAGTAGAAGAGAGAAAAGAGTAAATGACAGTAAATGGAGGCCTGAAGAAAAGATGTCCTGTGTTTTGTTTTAGTTCCAATTAAGACCCCGGGCAGGGGTGAGATAGGGGAGAAAATAGATGTGATGCATGGCTGTCATCAAGTTAGTTTTATATTATTAGCATCTTTGTGTGTGTTCTTTCATTTTTGGTTGGTTGATGTATTAAACTAATCCAGTCACTCGGTTTCCTCCATGGTCCAATGCCAGTTGAACCACTTTTGGCTTCTAAGTGGAAATTTTTGATTCTCTTGCAATTATCCACACTGGTGTGATTTTTCTTTCATTTTGCAAGTTCCAGGGTCTCTGCCTTTCTGTTACATGCACTCCAGGGACAGATGGCAGAGAAAGACACCACCTGTCTGACAAAAGACACTACCTAGTCGGTGCTCCGAATGCCATGCTGAGAATCAGTAGCTGTCACCAAGGAAGTATCAGTTGTTATATAATTGTACATTTGAGCACTTGGTTGTGTTCAGTTTCACTGTTAATTACGTACTGCCTTATATTTTTAAACTGGACGTATCTATTTCTGCAAATGGTTAACTCCTAGAAGACAGAGACAGTGCCCTGCTTCTTTTATATCCTCCAAATAACAAGAAACAGGGAGAATTAAATAAATATTTGATAAAGTATATTCAACACAGGGCTATAATTTTCATGAGGGCAGGGCTGTGGCCATTTTGTTCCCCATTATATCTCTAATGCTTAACATAATTCCTGACATAGTTAAGTGCTTTATAAGTATGTGTTTAATGAATGAATAAATGAATTCTTTTTTAAATCATAAATTAGGTTGTCAGCTGAGGTTGAGGTTGGAATGAAGGGCAAGAAGAATGGAGTGGAAAAAACTTCCTGCTCTGGGATGATATGTACTCTGCTAAGGGTCACTTGAGGACCATCTTTTCACAGTTGGTTTCCTCTATGTTATTGGCCTGTTGTCAAAAATAAGGGCAGAACCAGGAAAACATGGATGAGACCTAGTTAGACTTCTAAATCTTCGGAGCCAGGATATATGCCACCACCCAGTACCCCATTCCCAGCTCCCAATTCCCTCATCAAAGACTGGACTTGGACTGAACGCCTGACTTTGTTTTGGTTAAAAGGACCAGCTTATATTTTCTGGTCAAGTAATACTATCCTTTGTGAAATTCACAGCATATGGTTTTGATCATTTTACACTTTAAACTCAGAGGAAAAAAAACACAACAACTCGACTCTGTGACATTTTGTGCAAGGCCAGTTATAGCTCAAAACTACATGAGCACCTAAATTTATACACAAGGCTTATGTAATTTGTGAGTTCTACTATTTCAATATGTAATCCATTCTATCCTTTCACACACACTAGGTTGGAAATTAGGTGTCATGCTTTAGGCATTTTTGTTTCCTGCTTGGCACATGACATGTGTTCATTATACTTGTTAAATAAGTGAATGAATGAGTAGACATTATATTTTCTCTTACTACTAACACACTTTCTTTTTCTCCTTGAGAGGAGTTGCTGTTTTTCCAGAACATATCCATTTCTCCTCTGATTCATGTTCATGTCCTGTATTTTAAGACCTCATGCTAGGAAATCCTAATTTCCTATGTCATAAGGTTGAGTTGGCTCCTCAGAATCTTCTTAACCTTGGTTTGTTACAGCAAGTTCCCAGCATTCTGATTCATGATGGCCTCATTAAATTCAGAACACAATGCACACAAGGAACGTTTCCCATCGACTCATCAGATGATATTTTTTTCAGTTTTCATTCTGCCTACAAAATTGAAATTACAGCTAAAAATTAAAAAAAAAAGAGTAGCTGAATGTGTATTTCAAACTACCATTTGACTTACCTAAAAATAAATATGAAGCTCCTAACACCATGTGAGGATACAATGAGAGGTCAGCAGTCTGCAACCTAGATCCCAGCCTTCCAGCCTCCAAAATGGTGAGAAATAAATATCGGTTGTTTATAAGCCAAAATAAATAAAAAATATAAAAACATTAAAAATAAAAAGATAAATATGAAAAGAAAAAAAACAATCTAACCATGATCATCTAATATAATTAGGGGTATAGTTAGGAATTCACTTAGAAAAATGCAAATGAAAGTATTAATATTGATGTAAAAATAGATACCCTTAGGATCTAATATACAACATTACAACTATAGTTAACACTGCTCTATGATGTACAGGAAAGTTAAGACAGTAAATCCTAAGAGTTCTCATCACAAGGAGAACAAAAAAGATACAATTTTTGTATCTTTTTTTTTTTGAGATGGTGAATGTTAAAGGTATTATGGTGATCATTTCACAATATTATGTAAATCAAACCATCATGCTGTACACCTTAAACTTATTCAGTGATGTATGTCAATTATTTCTCAGTAAATCTGGAAAAAAATAAATCAGTGCCCTTAACACTTGAATTTACAACTCAGGTTTCCTATCATAATTATTTTCCATTACCAAACAGAACATTTTAAATGAACATGCCCTTTAAAGTTTGTACTGTCTTTTGGCTCGGTGGGCCATCAAATATGGCAGTATAGGAAGTTCCTCCTCATGTTTAGAAGCAGTTAATTGATCTGCAGAGCTCTCAAAAGGATACTATTATGAAATTTTCTGATTCTAATACTATTCCCTCTAAGATTCCCAAGACTATTTTACAGAATCCATTGGATAGTTTTCTTTTAGAAATGTTATGCTTTTCATCCTAATCTACAAATGTGACTTTCTCGAATAGGTTTTCAATACACTCCTTTTTATTTTCCAGTTAAAACAAGAGCAGATGAGATGATTTATCTTGGAATAACTTTGAGATCATTTACAAAATTATAACATAGGTAAAACTTGACCTTGGTCCCATCCCTCTGTCTATCCCATCTGTTTGGCCTCAGCCCTCTAGGTGTATCTTGAGCCAAAGGACGTCACTCTGAGCTGGTTATTAAATAGCCTGGAAAGGGTGTTGGCTGGTAACTTACATTGTACCATCCCCAGTAATATATTTTATCACAAGATTTTACAAACAGAATATCCTTGAAAATCCAGAAGGAATGATTGCTATGATGAAAATTTTTCTTCAGGCAATATTTAAAAAATGTCCTATGATGTCCATCTGCTCCAGTCAGACTCTGTGAATAGATACTTTAGGAAGTGCTGGGCTAGTGGCAGGATTGGACCAATATTGTAAAAACACAAAAACAAATATTTTTCACAGCAGGCACAATGTAAAGGCATCAAAGAACAGATAATTTCTCTGTTATTCCCTCAAAAGTAAAAAACGAAACAAAGCATCCCTTGCAAATTGCCCACATATATGCCTCAAGATCTTTACTTGATGTTTGTTAAATGTGAATGAATGAGTGGACAAGGAGTATGTATATAGGATGTGTGGGTTATGAAAGAAGCAAGAATGAGAAAGATTTGTTGGTATATGTCCACCAGTAGAGAGAACCAGAGAGAAACACACACTCGAAACCCAACCAGTTTTCTGATGGAGAGATTTCATATGCCAAGTGTCCTTGAACTGTACAAATCATTACAAAGATTTACTAATACAACAGTTAATAGAATCACCTCTTGGACTAAATGACTGAAGAATTTCAGTTTCAGGTCTTCAGCTTTTCTAGTTAAAAAGCTAAAATTACCTTTAAAACATACACCTTTCCAATAATCTTTATCATATTATTTTAAGAGGTAAATTTCCTAGGATATTTTGCATATGTGTTTTGTAATTACACTTAATTTGTGTGTCTGTGTATACATGTTTGTATTTTTTTATTTGTAGGTGCTCATGTTTATTTTCATTTTATTCATAAAAAAATTAAAGAACTTCCACTTCTAATATGTATACAAAAATAACAAAAAAACATTCACAAACATGGTCAAAAAGTACAGTTTACATGCCAGTTAGCTTTAAAACATCTAATACTTAGAAATCTAGGTTATAATGTGGATAAATAATGCTATGCTTTGCTTTTCCTACCATGCCATAAGACTGTTCATGAAAACCCAAAGAAGAGACTCAAAATGATTTTTATTCTCTCAGTTTTAAATTCTTTGTTTTGATCCTTTTAATCAGCTCTTACACTATTCTCTTTTTTCTCTTTTTCATCTTTTTATGCAATATTTGCTATGTTCAAAGACTATATGTGACGCAGATTTCAGTTACGAGGCATACTAATAAAATGAATGACCATGTACCCAACACCCTGTACTCTTCCTAATCCAATCCTCTTGCCTTACCCTTAGGCATAACCACTACTCTGAATTCTGTTTGCCATCTTCCCACCTTTTTTGTTTTATTGCATATATATGCAGATCTGAACACCATATTGTTGATTTTTCATCTCTGGAAGAATGGTATCACCCAGTCTTCTGGGATTTGCTTTTTTCCCTAAACACTATATATCTTTCAGATTCATCTTTGTTATGTAATAATTGATTTACAGTGTTTTGTTGTATGCCTCTACCGTAATTTGTTTATCCATTCTCCTGGTGATGAACATTTGGGATCTCCTAGCTTTTTGATACGATGAACTATTACTATGAACGTTCTTTTACTTCTAGTCTGTGTATATAAGCCTTTCTCTAAAGTAAGTACCAAGGAGAATTGCTGAGTTATTTAGTGTATGAACATCTTCAATTTTAGTAGGAAATGTTGATTATTTTTTTCTAAATCTGTTGCTTACACATTCTCACCAATATTTGGTATTATTAAACTTCTTAATTGTCCCTAATTTAGGGGAATAAAATAGAATCTCAAGATGATTTTAATTTCCATTTCCCTCATCATTAACGAGGTTCAATAACTTTTCATATACTTATTCACTATTCTTGTTTTCTGTTTGGAGAAATGCCTGTAGATATTTTCTTCCTATTTTTTCTATCACATTATCTGTCTTTTACTGATTTGTCGAAATTCCTAATATATGCTTCATACTAACTGTTTGTTGGCTATGTGCAGCAAATATATTTTTCTACAGTGTGGCTTGTCTTTCCTCTGTGTTTATGGTATCTTCTGTTGAATATAAATTATTAATTTTTAATCTAGTGTAAATTATCAATTGTTACTTCTGTTGTAATACTTCTCCTATTCTCCTTAAGAAATTCTTGACTACTCTGAGGAGATTGGATTTTCTCATGATGATGTTTCTCTGTTATTTGCCCTAAAAGTGCTGTTTGTCTTTAACTGTTAAATCCTTTAATCTATCTGATAATTACTTTTATACCTTTTTTGAGATTGGAATTCAATCCCCCCCCCCCGCCCCGCAATGTTTGTAAGAGTTATTCTTAGGTATACAATATATTTTCTTCCTGTAGAAAATGCTGTCTTGAGTACTGATCTTCTTAGTATTTGGTGCTGATATACAGAAGTGCAATGGATATTTTGCTTTTGATCATATCACTAGCTAGCTGGCTAAATTCATGTTTCTAATAGTCTGTCAATTTGTGGGGAAGTTTTGTTTTGTTCTGTTTTGTTTTGCAAACTATTATATCGCTTGAGAATCAAGACAATTTTGTTTCTTCCTTTTGAGTTGGTGTGACTTTTGTTTTTTCTTATATTACTATGCTGGCTAATATTCAAGTACGATGTTTAATAGCGTAGTATGATTATATGTCCTTAACTTGTTCATTATTTTAAAAGGAATTCTCTTAATGTTTTACCATTAGCAATGATTTTTCTTTTAGCCTTTGGTGGAAACCTCTTACCAGGTTAAAGAAGTTCCCTTTTATTCTTAGTTTGCTATAAATCTTTATCATTGTGGTGCTGAGTTTTACAAAATTTTTGTTTTGAATGTTTTTAAAACTTTTATGTGGTAAATGATATTTATAGATTTTTAAATGTTAAACTACTCTTAGATACCTGGGAAAAATGTAACTTAGTCATTTGTGAATTATGTTTTCTTTCCACTGCTGTATTCATTTTTGGCATATTACATTTTTATTCATGACTGAAACAGGCCTATAATTTTCCTTTCTCAGATAATCCTTATCTGATTTTGGTATCATGGTCATATTGACTTCAAAAGAGGAATTGAGGAGTATTTCTTCCTCTTCAACTATTTTTAAAAATGTACATAGACCAAAACAATTGGTACCTTGAAAATTTTGTCCAATTTGGGAAACTATTTTGATTTAGTGCTTATTATATGCGTATTTTAACTAATTAAATTACTACTACATATTTAGGGTATTTCTTTTATGAACCAGTTTTATAAGTGCTATTTTTCTCAGAATTTGCTCATTTTAACACATACTTTCTTTTTTAAATTAGTTTTAGGTACACGAAACAGCATAGTGATTAGTCATTTATATGTCTAAGTGATAATCTGAATAAGTCTATTACCCATTTGACACTGTATGTACTTATTACTCATCAATTTGTGCTCTGTATCTATGAGTCTATTTCTGTTTTATTTTGTTCTTTAGATTTCACATATAAGTGAGATCATATGGTATTTGTCTTTCTCAGTCTGACTTATTTCACTTAGCATATACCCTCTAGGTCCATCCATGTTGTTGCAAATCATAAGATTTCATTCTTTTTTATGGCAGAGTAATACTCCATTATATATATGTACCACCATTCTTTATTCAATTGTCTATTGATGGGCATTTCTGTTGTTTCCATGTCTTGGCTATTGTGAATAGTGCTGCATTGAACACAGGGGTGCATATATCTTTTCAAATTAGTATTTTGGGTTTCTTTGGATAAATACTCAGGAGTGGAATTACTGACATATGGTAATACTATTTTTAATTTTTTGAGGAACCTCCAACTGTTTTTCATAGTGGCTGCACCAATCTGCAGTACTACCCACAGTGCACAAGGGTTCCCTTTTCTCCACAGCCTCACCAATACTTGTTTGTTGATTTACTGATGATGAACATTCTGACAGATGTGAGGTTGTATCTCACTGTAGTTTTAATTTGCATTTCTCTGATGATTAGTGATGTTGAGCATATTTTTATTTGTCTATTGGGCATCTGTATGTCTTTTTTGGTGAAATGTCTACTCAGGTCTTCTGGCCATTTGTTAATTGGATTGTTTGTGTTTTTTGGTGTTGAGTTGTATGAGTTTTTTATAAAGTTTGGATATTAATCCTTCACCAGATATATCATTGGTGAGTATCTTCTCCCATTCTGCAGGGTGTCTTTTTGTTTTGTTGATGATTTCCTTTGCTGTGAAAAGACTTTTTCATTTGATGTAATCCCATTTGTTTATTTTTTCTTTTATTTCCCTTGCTTGAGAAGATAAATCAGTAAAAATATTACTAATGGTGATGTCTAAGAGTTTATTGCCTATGTTTTCTTCTAGGAGTTTTATGGTTTTGGGTCTTACATTTAAGTCTTTAATACATTTTGAGTTTATTCTTGTATATGGCATGAGAAGGTAGTCTAATTTCATTTTTTTTTGCATGTATCTGTCCAGTTTTCCCAACACCATTTATTGAATAGACTGTCTTTACACCACTGTTCTTACCTCCATTGTCATGAATTATATGACCATATAGGCATAGATTTATTTCTGGGCTCTCTATTCTGTTCCATTGTTCTATGTGTTTGTTTTTATGCCAATACCATGCTGTTTTTATTACTATGGCCTTGTACTATAGTTGGATATCAAATAGTGTGATACCTCCAGTTTTGTTCTCCTTTCTCATGATTGGTGTGGCTATTGGAGTTCTTTTATGGTTCCATATAAATTTTATGATTATTTGTCCTAGTTCTATAAAAGAAAGCCATTGATATTTTGATAGGGATTTCATTGAGTCTATAGAATTCTTTATGTAATATGAACATTTTAACTATACTCAAAGTACTGCTTTCACAGCAATTCACAGGGTTTGTTTGATGTGATATTTGTACAATTGTTCAGTTCTAAGTAACTTGAAGTTGACATTATGGTATCTTTTTAATTCATAAGTTATTTAGAAATGTGGTTTTAGATTACAAAAATATATATATTTTTTTGATATTGTATCTTCATTGCACAGTGTCCAGAGAACATGGTTTCATATGATAATTTTTAAATTACATCAGACCTGTTTTGGGCCTAATGTATGGTTAATTCTTTTAAATGCTTTATGTCTGTATGCATTAGATAATATATATTCTCTGTTACATAGTCAACCTTGCTAGCCCTATAGTTCAGATCTTCTTTGTCTTCACTAATTTTTGACTGAACCATCAATAATTGAATGAAATGTGTTGAAATTTCTCCCCCAAATGGTAGATTGACAATTCCTCTTTTTGTTCAATATACTCTTATTTCCTATATACAGAGAGTGCCAAAAAATGTATACACATTTTAAGAAAGGAAAAATCTATCAATTATAATACTCAATATATACCAATAACAAAAGATGAATAGATGTCATGTGTATACATTTTTTTGGTACCCCTGGTATTAAGACAAATTTTTTCTACAGGGATCTGAGTTTAGATTTGTTAGCTCATCTTGATAAATTTAAACTTTTGTCATTATTTATTGGTCTTTTCTAATCTTTAACAATGATTTTATTTTAAAGTTAATTTTGTCTGATATGAACTTAGCTACCCCATCCTTTTTTGATAGTATTATTTTGGTATGTCTCTGTTGTAACCAGTCTTCAAGATGGTGCTCAATAGTCCCCAGCTTCTGGTAATCAATTCCTTGAATAGTCCTCTCTCACAATGAATAAGATTAACTTGCATAATCACTAGGATGTTGCATAAACAGCAGTGTGTAGCTTCAGGCCCAGGTTACAAAAAAACACCATAGCTTCTTGGATTGCCTACTCTGAGGCAATCCAAGTCAGATGCCATGTTTTGAGGGTACGAGGCCTGTAAGAGGACTTTCAGTTCCAGTCAGGCCTTGAGATAACTGCAAGCCCAGCCTACATCTTGACTGCAATCTCTTAAGAGACCCTGATTCTGAATCATGCAGTTAAGTCACTTCTGAATTCCTGATCTTGTTAAATAAAGCATGTTTGTTTTAAGCCATTAGGTTTTGAGGTAATTTGTTATGTAGCAATACTTACATATTGATTAACTGATAGACAATGCAATCTAATTGCATGCATTTACTTTAGTCTTCCCATGTTCTTATTATTAGGGGTAAATAGCGTATAGCTATATTTAAAAATCCAATCTAATTATCTGTATTTTTATTGGAGACTATTGATTTACTATGATTATTGCTATAGTTTGACTTAATTCTACCACTTTGTTTTTTAATCGTTTCACTTTTTTATGCTTTTTTTCTTATTTTTTCCCCATTTTAATTAATTGGCTGAGTTCTTTCTTATTTCATTTTCCCCTCTATTATATTAGCATTTATATTATATTACTTTTCACTTGGTGGTTATTATAGAAATTTCACCTTTCATATTTAATTTATAATGTCCAAAGATATCTAACAAACTGACAAAATTTATCAAGCTGTAAGAATGCAGTAACACTGACCACTCCCCCTTCTGATTTACATTTTTGCCCAGTATTTTAGAGTTGTCCTTTTAAATAAAACTACAAATTATTAGACACTGTATTTCTTATTTCATGCAGACACTATTATTTAGATTAAGATATATGTTTACATTTTATCACTATTCTTTCTTTCTATCTCAGATTATCCCTGTGATAATTTTTCCATTTTGTGGCTCTATGTCTTTTAGAAGTTCCTTGAGTAAAGAATTGTTAGTAGTAAATAGTTTTTTGTGGATCTGAAAAAGAATCTATTTCAATTTTATTTTTGAAAAATAATTTCTCAGGGTAAAAAAATGTTTGAATACAGTTATAATCGTTTAACACATTATTGAGAGTTCTTCTGTTTGTCTAATTTTTTGTCTTTATTAGGTGATAGGTCTATATTCTCTTGATGCTTTTAAGAGCTTCTATTTGATTTAGGTGTTCTACAATTTTGCCAAAACACATCTACATGTGGATTTCTTTTTATCTATATTCTTAGAGATTCATTATGTTTCCTGGATCAGCAAATTCAGGTTTTTCATTTATTTTGCACCTTTTCAGTCACTATGTATTTACATATTCCTCCCCCTCCCTTGTCCCTATTCTCTCCCTTTTGGCTTCCAACGACACATATCTTGGAGCTTCTCATTCCATCTTCTATATATCTTTAACTTTTTTATATTTTCTATTTCTTTTTTTCCCCCTCTGTATTGCTTTCTGGGTAGTTTAATCAGATATATTCAGTTCACTCTTTCTTTATCTGTGTCTATAAAACTGTTTAACTGGTTTATGGATTTCTTTTTTAATTTCAAAAATTGCATTTTCCATTTCAAGAAATTTTATCTTTTTAAAAAGTCTTTCTGACAGTTACTGGTGGTTGTGTATTGCTTACTCATATTTGTGGTTCCATATTTTATTTTTTTTAAGCATTGATGGTATAGTTTGCAGTAGACAAAATTATGCCCCACAAAGTCATCTGTGTTTTAATCACCAGAACAGAATGTGTGAATGTTAGGATACATGGCAAAGGGGAAACAACATTGCAGATGGAATTACATTGCAGATGGAATTAAGATTGCTAATATCAGACAGGAAGATTATCTTGGATTATCTATGTGGGTCCAATATGATCACAAGGATCATTCAAATTGGGGAAGGGTGGCAGAAGAAGTGGGTTAGAGGAGAAGATGTGGCAATGAAAGCAGTATAAGAGAAATATAATATGGCTGATTTTCAAAATGGACAAAGAGAGTCATGATCCAAGGAATGTAGGTTATCACTAGAAGCTGGAAAGGCAAAAAAATAGATTCACCAAACACTCTAATTTCATGCAAACAAGATTATGGATTGCAATCTTGAACAATATGTAACAATATGTAAACAATATAACATGCTTGCATATACCAAAAGGGAAACTTGAATGAGTTGGAAAAAAAAATTGACCCTGTATAGAATTTATTGAGGAATCTTTTGTATACTTATGAATCTTTCTAGTGAGAACTTAATTCTGTAGGACTTGGTTGTCTAAATTATAAATACCTATTTATTTAACTTCAGTTAGTTGTTTTCATTTATATTTTTCATGAGATTCAGAAAATGGAAAGCAAAAATGTGAAAGGCCATACAAGTCAATGAATTTTGCCATCAAAAACTTGGATGAGAGACTTGGAAGGACTTTAAAGCCAATGATGGAAATCAGATTTTTATTACCCATGGGTTTCACTAATCCAAATTTTTCATATATCTTTTCTCACAAATAAGGTAGAATTGCTTGCATTCTATATCAACTAACCATAGGACTAATTCTTAAGTATAATTCTCTAGCTCTATTTAATTACCCTGTGGGAAACA
The DNA here is from genome assembly GCF_001890085.2 of Hipposideros armiger. NCBI lineage: Eukaryota > Metazoa > Chordata > Mammalia > Chiroptera > Hipposideridae > Hipposideros > Hipposideros armiger. The sequence goes on along the minus strand of NW_017731492.1, from coordinate 1,601,326 downwards.
CATTAAGATTGTCAGCACCATCTTTTTTACTTAGGATATGATCTTTTGTGAGTAAAATTTGTGGACATTTCTGAGAAATAATTTGCAAGTGTGAGAGCTGGAATTTATTTTAAAGTATATGCATTTATACTTTAAGAATGAAATCATCCTGTCCATTTATCTTCATTTCAACATTTAAATGTTAAATGTAACTTTTTATTAACACATGTAAACAAGACATACAGACCTCTTAGCACCTGGGTCAAAGTCAGAGGCAGAAAGTGTATATAGATTTGTGTTGTGGTCATATGTGTAAATATCAGAAAAAAATATGTTTTAGAAATGCAATGATAATTTTGGAGCCTTCAGTTGACATTTTTTAATATACTTTTGCATCTCTGCCTGTCTTTTATGAAGTAGAATGCCTTCTACAGGTATCCTGAAGATCCACTAACACTAGCTAAACAATAAGGAAATGCTCTAGCTTTTATATAACAGGACTTCAAAAAAGCAAATTTTCAGTATGGTTGATTCCGTGCTCACCAAGGTCATCAGAGACCAAAGTTCTTTTTCTTCTTATGTTTGATGCCCAGGTTAGCATGCTCCTAAAGTGCTGGGTAACTGTCTGCAGCTACTCTACGTATCACTCCAGAACATGAAAATGTTAGGAGGAAGAAAAGGAATGACTTTTCCCCTGACTTTCTCCTAGGAGAGAGGGAACTTTTCTTAGAATGCAGACATCCTTCTTGTCTTATTGGCAGAATGGAGCAAACTGCCCATTCCCGAGTTCGTCATTGGCAAGATCAAGGTTAAAGTTAGAACAGTCATGCTCACTCTTGAAACAGAAGGCGGGGTCAGTCTCCACTGAAGCACCTGGATGACTGTAGAAAGGTTATATTAAGGAAAAAAAAAGAGAGAGATTGATTATGTGTAGGCAAACCAGTTTCGACTACATCACTAAAATATTTATTTGTTTAGATGTCAAATTGTTACAAGAAACTCATTTAACCTCTACATTCAAACTTCTAATTTATATTTTTAATAAAGATTTTGAAATGGACAGTATCTAAACTGCTAACTCTCTTGCTATATAATTGAAAAATTCTTATGGCTAAAAAAGAGGGTTAATTGGTCACTCAGTTTCACAACAAATCAAATCATAAGAGTGAAACAAAAAATTTTTCAACACCCCTGAGCACTGATTTCATTTTTCAGGTGCAACTGAAACTAAAAATAACCATATTTCTAAATAGAGTATTAATTCTTCTGGAGGAGACAATAAAGCAGCCATGTTTAAAGGTGTGGTGGGATTTGTTTCAGGTCATTACATTCCTCACAGTGTGTATTTAAAAATAGCTTAGAAAATGTCATAAGTGACTGAATGACAATTTATTAACCAAAACATAAAAAAGCAGAAAAGTCTAGGAAATAGCTAAAAAAAAAAAAATGCCCAGGCAATAGAATAACATACAGCTTTGAAAACCAAATTGGCAAGAATACTAAATGACATAGGAGAAGATGTATAATGTAATATTAATTAAACATTAGGATGCAAAGTATATTCATATTATGATCTCATCAGTAAATGAATTGGAAAGATATGGCAACTTTTAATTTTCTCTTATGAATTTTGTGCTTTGAAAAATTTCAAAGTTGTGGTAAACGATATTGTTACCAAGTGTTTTCTTCCCTCCCTGTCAAAGAATTATAGTTTTGCACCCAACTCGTAGGCAGATGACTTGCTTTGATCAGTTAAATGGGGGTGGAATGATGTTTGCCATTTCTGAGCAGAAGCTTCAAGAACCACTGTGAGCCTCTGTCACTGCTCTCCTCCTGCTGTAAACACAACATGTCCACATAAGGGCCATTGTCATGCTGCATCCATGAATTAAGAACACATGTAGAACTTACCTGTAATGTAGACAAGACATAGCCCTCTGTCGTTAGAAACCATTGAGATCTTGAAGCTGTTTATTACCTCAGCACAACCCAGCAAAAGCTAGCTACATAACGTAGAGACCATGCGCTTTATGTTTCAATTCAGAAAAAATAATAAATAATATAAAATCACACTACAATGTATGAATATTATTTAAAATCTCACCATAAACACTTTCACGGGGAGGACCGTGAAGACGCCAATGTACTCTGGAGCTCAGGGAGTGGAAAAGGAAAAGGGTTTTGTTCTAAGTCCCTTTGCCCATTCCTGTTGGGCAGTGCTGCGGTTTTCCTTTCTGCCTCATTTGAGCATCCTTTATTCTTCTGGTTCTGCTCTTCCTTAGGAATGCTTCCAGTGCCCACCTCCAACTATAAATGATCCAGCAAAATATCCAGATCACTCCTCTCTTCCTCACTTGGCATCTCTCATCCTCTCCTACCTACTTTAGTCTCTGATCAGCAAGTCTCTGATAATGTCCTCACTGTGAAATCTCGGGCCTTACCTAGTCCTCATCTTCTGGTTGCTTTTTAGCCCTTGCTTGACTCAGGTGTGCATCCCTGTCCTTACTGAAACTTTCCCTCACTTGCTTCACCGGGTGCAGTGATGTTTTGTCTCTCCTTACACGGCTGGGACCACTATTTTCTGTCTGTTCAGTGAGCATTTCCTCATTTTCCCTTTTCTTACATGCATGTGTGCCTTAAGCTTTGTCTTCATCCTTTTTTTCTCTTATTTTTCTATCTTTGTCACACATATCCATTCATTTCAGAAATGTAGAGAGGAATGAGGAGTGGTGTGGCTACTGGCACATAAATGCTTCACAAGATGGTATTGTATCTTTGAGATTAGTATATTACACCACAGGAGTTAAACCTGTCTTGATTCATTAGTGAAAAATCTTCTCATTAATGAAATTATCCTAAAAATTGTCCCATGACAATTTTAATATCTAAGCTCATTTTCTGGGGCCTTTTCTGGTATGATATATGATGACTATTTTTCATAAAGAAACAACACTCAACAACAAGAAATAGTATTGATCTTGGCAAGGTTTAAGAAGTTATGTCATTGCTTGGGCTGACAAATATGAGTTCATGGACTGTTACATTGAGGTAGAAAAAGAGACAAAATCTAACAATTTTATAGAGCCTGCAACAATACCACGTATGCTGAGCAACGTTTATTTTCTGTGAAGCAATGAAAGCTTCTGTAAAACTTTGCTTGTTTTCTCAGTTACTCTATTGGAATCTAATTAATGTTTTGTGTTTTTCCATCTTAAGTGTGTTTGAAGAAATAAAATCCTTACTCATAGTTAGAAAAATTCATATTCTCTCTGAAATCATGTATTGTAATTATCCATCTTCACACACAGTGCCACTCTGAAGAGATGAAATGTATCATGTTTTAAAGACTTCTAGAAAAAAAGATTTTAGATAGCTTACTTCTGGTGACTTATTCCAATGATTAAATGCCCTCAGAAAAGCATTTCTCATCTAACCTGAATATTTTGCAACATGCTTAAATATTTCCTGTTATGTGTCTTCACTGTAAGTGTCTGTAAGGTAACTTTTCTAAACTGGAAAACCATTTTTTAAATATTTCTTGCCAACTTTTTTTAACTCAAGTCTTAAAAAACAAAACAAACAAAAAGAAACAAATCCTGAATCATTTTCAAGATACTCTGAATGCTTTCCAAATAAGGCTTCCATTTAATCTCTAATATTTAAAAGTATATGTTATGTAAATTTATTTTTCTTAATTTACAGTTCTATAATTTAGAATATCTTATGTGCCCATTTAAATATATGTGATTACAAAATGTATGCATTGAGTGAGGCTTCCAAAAATGCTTTTTGAACAAACAAACCCTCCATCATGTTTAGACCAATAACTGTCAAAACAAAAAGATGGTCTATGAAATTTGTTTTCTGTTAATTCTTTTCAACTTCCTGACTTTTGTGGTTGCTGTTAGTTTTAGGCAGGATTATCACAGTGTAACATAAATAAGAGATTAACTTTACAGTCACTCTCCATACACCATAAAACTCCTTGACCCACTGAAGTCCAGTAGGGTCAAAATTTTCTTTGGCTAGCTTGAGTCTTTGGCTGGGGTGCTGTGGGGCTCACGCCATGGGATATTGTGAGTACAAGGGATATCCTTTGGAAAACAACGCAAACTTGCTCTCTCTTTTATTTTTTTGCATACAACAGTAGGGAAACTCTCATTTCTCAATTCTTTAATGTCAAGAAGTCTGAAGAAGTTTATAAGGACAAAGAAAAGCTCTGCTAATTAACCATTGTGTTATAATCATAATCAAGATTTATAAAGTACTTTCTGTGCCAGGTAGCACAGAGATTGCATAAAAGACAATTTCTGCTGACAAATTTTCTGCCGGGCTCGTGTCTCAGGTCTCAACAGTTGCATGTTTTGTGCCAGACTTCTGATTAATTAGGAAAATTCAACAAGCAATTATGAAAATAACTCCCTAAGTCATTTAGGCACAAGGTAGTGTTTTCCTGTTATATTTCAAGTAAACAAAAGGATATTGGTTGATTGTGGGACAGGAGTTGATTGTAACCTTTTGGCTCTAAATAATGAGCCTGTGTCTTAATTCCATTTAATGGTTTGGAATTCCAAAGCTATGGCGTTCATTACGGAAGCAGAGGAAGTAAACACGTGAAAAACAGGGAAGGAGACCCATTGAATCCCAAATGGCTTCCTTTCCCCAACATTAAGTTGCAGGTGGGCTTAATCCACAGCCACTTCTCATCACACACAGACTAACGAAATAATTTTTAGTTTGTCCCCATGTTATCTTTCTGCCCTAAAGCTAGTTGGACTTGTGTTCAAATGAATGAATGAGGGGAGCAGTGCTGAGGGACTTTGGGGTAGGTATGGGTAGAATTACTGAGAAGTTGATAAAGACGGATGTTTTCAGTTACAATTTTAACTGGACATAATGGCTTCCCCACAGGAAAGCTCATGGATCCATAAACCAGTCCACTGCTCCCTTACAGGAAAGGAGCTGTTTATGACTGCAGCCCATGCCACCTGCTCAGCTATCCAGTGTGCATTGGTTCTCTTGGGAACAACAGGGTGGGGTAGTTACTAGAAACAAGGCCGAGAGCCAGCAGTATTCCACTTCCAAATCCTGGCTGACTCCTCCAATGACCTCTGTCTAGTCCCCTCAATAAAACTAACCATTGCTTATTTAAAACTGGAGCCAGATATGTAGTGTCTTGGGAAATATCCACACTTCCCTGGGATTTCTTTGGCACAGAACACATTCAAAATGATCTTATTCACCAACAAATATTTATTGGGCATATAATACATGAGTCAAAAGGCATAGAGTATGCCTGGATTTCTACAATGTGCTTCTAAAAGCCAAGTTTGTTGTAAAGGGATTATTTTGGACATTGTTTTGTAAAAGCATGAGATTTTAAAAATACTATGTAAATTTATCTAAGATTTCTATTAATTAGATGAACTCATAGTAGCTGATTGATAGGTGTTTATACTAAACAAAATCAAATTTAAAGATAAGTATCAGTAACAAAAGTAACCCCCCACAAAGAACCAGAACGTTAACATACAAAATAGTTTTTTTTCTATTGTTGTTATTAGAACAGAGTAAAAAAAAAATGTTGCTGTCCATGGAACACTATGTTTGCACACTGAGAATCATGAAGCTGCATATGACAAAATATTCCCTGTGCCCTCTAAAGTGGCTGACAGCCCCCAGGCACAGTGATAACTCCATAAACAGCCCGAGTGACAGAACATCCCTAGCAGCAGAATTTACTGGCAGCTGACCAACTTGAATGTTTTTGTATTATCCTTGACAGGGGGAAAAAAAAAAAGTGCCAGAAATTAGTGAAGTTGAGAAGGTGGATATCCAGACATAGAAGGCGGGGAAAGTGAAATGCTTTTCTCACACATTATTAAGCTTTGGGAACAATTAAGTGATCACTCCAGGGATCCCAAATGTTTGAGAAATACAAAAGCTCACAAAATCTCCTGGTGTTTAAAAAACCCAATTCACCCAACTTAGTGTCTTTTTAAAAGAACTTTGGCATTACTGTATGATACAAGAAAAACATACACAATAATAGAGTGAAATGTCTCCTAAAAGGTCCACTCATGAAAACTGCTCCTGTGAGAAGCAGAGTTCTGCTCAGGCACCTCTGGACATTAGCGCTCAGCCACAGCACCCTCCTCTAGGCCCACTTACTGCTGTAGGAGTCCTGGCTTTTCCACATTCTTTTTTTCTTTCTTTTTTTTAGCTGAGCCATCCTGCCACCTGTTGGCAGCTCAGCAGTAGCTCAGCTCAGGCCGGGCATCGAACCGCTGCTGCTCAGAGCTCACACTCTTGAGCGAGCTCTTAACCATCTGAGCCACTTGGCCAGCCCTTCCACATTCTTAATGAGGTAATTACTTAGCAAGAGTTGAAAGTGGAAGTGAACAGAGAGGTAGAAGCACAAAACATGAAAGTATACTGTTAATTGGAGTCTCTGCTTCTTAGCCACTATGATTCAGCTCCCCCATTAAAAATGAGACCCCTAAAATATCTATATATTACTTTATTACAAATATCTTGCTGTTGACTGCCTCAGGACAAAGTAGCCAAGAGATGAGCCATAATGAAGTCTGTCTAAGTTGATCAAAAAGGCACACAGTCGTTTCCAGTCATTTTTCAGGGATGCACATAATAAGTGTAGATTATGCCTTTAGAAGAAAGCTCTAAGTTCTGCCCTGTAGATGATAACTTTCCCTAATTTTGCACATTATTGTCCTTGGATGTCATCAAATCCCCATCAGGAATGAGGTATTGTAGTCAGCTTGAACTGCTACCACAAAATGGCACAGACTGGGTGGCTTCAACAACAGAATTTGATTTTCTCACAGTTTTGGAGACTAAAACTACAAGATCAAAGTACCAGCAGGTTTGATTCCTGGTGTGGGCTCTTTTCCGCCTTGCACTGTACCTTCTCACTGTATCTTCACATGACCTGTCTCTATGCCTGCTCTTGGAGAGGGAGGGAGAGAGTGAGGGGAGGTCTGGTGTCTCTTCCTCTTCTTATAACGACACTAGTCCTTTCAGATTAAGGACCTCATTTAACCTTATGACCTTATTTAAACTTAATTATCTCCTTAAAGTTCCTGTCTCCAAATATAGTCACCTTGGGGGTTAGAACTTCAACATATGACTTTGGGGAGACACAATGTAGTCCATAACAAAATAATAAATATTGAATACTAATTATTAATCAGGCATGTGGATTAATTAATACAAGAAGCCAATTCAGGGCATTAGGCTAGGAGAAATAAATCAGACAGGGAAGATATACTGTATGATCTCACTTATATATGAAATGTAAAAAATCCAAACTCATAGAAAATAGAACAGATTGGTGGTTGTAGAGGCAGAGCTAGAAAAAAAAACGGGTAATAGTGGTCAATGGGTACAAACTTCCAGTTATAAAATAAGTTCTGGCGATGCACTGTACAACATGGTGACTATATTTAACAATACTGTATTTTATATTTTAAAGTTGTTGAGAATAAATCTTAAAAGTTATCACCAGGGCCGGCCTAGTGGCGCAATGGTTAAGACCTGGCTTGGGATGCCAGAGGGCCCCAGTTCAGATCCCACATATGAGGGCCAGTGACACTGCCCTCCACAGCTAAGATGCTGAACAACAACTCAACCT
>NW_017731492.1:1457223-1592886 GCF_001890085.2 Hipposideros armiger | reverse complement strand
ATATATTGGGTTGTCGGAAAAGTCATGACGATTTTTCTGTTTTTCATTGCAAAAATGCTTCATGACTTTTCTGACAACCCAACATAATATATATATATATATATATATATATATATTTATATACATATATATCATATATATGTATACTATATATTAAATGGTAGTTAATATTAGAATTATCATTCTTATTATGGTAATATGAATATCAAAACTGAATTAACTTCATTAGCAAGTGGACATTTGTCAGAGTTCTGTGTTAAGCTATACCTTTTGTATTCTTCACACTTCCAAGTAGGAGTTTTCCTGGTCTGCTTTAGGGTTGGAATTCAGAGCAACATTGTTCTCTCTGGTGATAGTTAAACCCTCAAAGGGCTTAATAACTTGCTTTAGGCTCAGAAAAAGGCACTTGACACAACCCTCACGAGATGACCAATGTTCAGGTGCTCTCCTGAGGCTGTGCTCAGAGAAAAGCACCAGTCAGTAGGCAGCATAGCGTAAAGCTAGTGAGTGATGTAGTGTTGACTGTGACATCTAGAATCACATGACTATGCTTAGGTTGAAACACTACCTCAAATCATAGACCAGTATTTGTTTGTACATGTGAGTGAAGATGAATGCTTTGATTTTCAGCTATAAACCTGTTTCTTGGCCACATTGACTTCAGGGTATTTTAGATCTTATGAGCAAAGCAGTAGAAGGTTCGTTGTGATTATTTTTAATTACTGCTCCTCACACAGCTTTTGACATTTATAAGCAATTCAGTTCTTTCCTAAACATGATTTTATAGATTTTTCTAGGGTTGGCATTGCCCTTGCTTCTTGGCACAGCATTATGTTACTATTTTTAAAAATGAGCGTGACAGTGTAGATACTGAAATAGAAACAAAGCCAAAACGAAGCTTGGATTCAATTAGAAGAACCAAGAGGCTGACATTCAAATGTCAATGGATTCCCCTACTCTTTTTTTTTTTAAGATTTTAAGATTTCCTTACAAGATTTATTTTAAAGATCTAGGTTGCTATCACATTTAACAATATAAATTTAATTTCCATCACAGCGAATAATCATCAGTGCTTTAATTTCAATTGCCTCTTAATGACTTTATTCTTGATCATATCCTTTAAAATTATGCTATTTGAATATTTATCTCCACTCACCCTTTCTCTTCATAAAAAGGTTCAGGATGGGAGAGGTTATAATGTTTTGTGTTAGGTAAGGTCATATTGGTTATCACTGCATAAAATTAATAAAAAATATTTTAATTTCTAAATTGCTGTTATGATCTAGATATCTATATTTAGTTTTTCTCAAGCTAAACTTTATCTTACTTTCAGCCCCCCATCCCCAGATGGCATAGTTATTTTAACATGTAACCGGATAATATTCACATATCTTTTTTTCCCTCTCATAAAACCTGATAAGGTTAAAGGTTATATCTGAGTTTATTGCTTTCACTCTCAGGAAATTTACTTTCTAAAAGGAGGAAAATAAATATCAAATCCTTTGGAAATATAACCAGTGAAATTTTGGCTGGTCATCTTTTGAGAGACCAAGAAAAACGCTGTCAGCCATAGTACTAAATTTGGAAGTGCAATGTTATGCCAATGGGTATTTTCGCAAGGCTGATGCTATACTTGGGAATTTGTCAAGTACATAAATTATATTTCATAGCACATTTGGCTGTGTGCAAAGCAGATACAGAATTTATTCTTCACCCTAACAACAAGAAATGCCACACAGTTAAAGTGTATTAGGGTGAGTTCCTTCATTCTGTTCTTTATTTTTATTCTTATTAAAGCAGAACCTAAGCTCCTTTTGAAATGTCATATCATGACTAACATCATGGGATTTATCCATCACATGGACTGTAGTTGTGTTCAGACAGCTAATGGAAAACTAAATTATTTAATCTGGATACTTAGACAGCAAATCGTGCTGGTTAAACCAGTTGCAGGCTGGCGCAATGGAGATCCTTTCCAAATGGCTGTCCTTAAGATCTCACTCGACTCCCTCTTCTATCACCTGCTGTTGCTCTTCCTGAGTCTTTGGTGAAGACCATAGTTGATGCACAATTATGTCTATAGTAGAGATACATCCACCAAGAAATGACAGTCTTTTGTTCTTAAAGACTCAAAATTTTGGAGCTCAGAAGCACCTTGGAAAAACCATTCTGATGACCAGGCTTGCAGGAAAAGACAGGGACTCTTAAACGAGTAAAGCCAGATCCCAATTGTCATCTAATCTAGGGCCCTTTCAATTGCACCATAATAACAACATGCCCCAAAGCAGGTTATAATTTATGGATATGTGTATGTATTTGTTTACATCTAGCCTTTTGTGTTCTGGCACTAATGATTGAATAGAGAAGAGAGAAGGGCCCTGTTGCTTCCCCAGAGCTGCAGAAATTTCAGGGTTACTGAGGGAGGGTTACTTCTGAAAGAGAGGACATTTTATTCCCCTTAACACCCAGAGAGAGCCCTAGATTTGAAGACAACCGCCCTCATTAAGGACCCCCCAACAATGCTGTTAGGGCATTCCTTGACATACTCACTATAGAAATCAGGAAAGCACAGCTGGGTCCCATTTGTCACAGTCTGAGAATGGTAAGAAGTGAAGGAGAGCAGTTAGCTGTTTGAAAGAGCCAACAGCACCTTCCAAGTCACTTTTCAATAAGACTGATGATTAGCATTTATTTTTATTTAGCACATTTTAAGCCATACAACAATCCCATAACTATTATCCTTCACTGAGAAACTAGTAAATTGTCCAAAATCATATAGCATGTAGAGATAAGAGTCAGAAATTAAAACATAGGAGGCCCAATTTCTGAGCTCAGGCTTTCAAAGTAAAGGAATAACTTTTTATTCTACCCCTTTTACCCTCCCTCCAGAATTGGTGGCATCAAAGGACATGTTCTAAGTAACTTTGATTAATATCTTCACTGATCTTCCATGGCACCTCTGACAACATTGCTTACATATGTGGGACTCTCTCGTATCTTCAATTGGTTAATTTATTCGTCTCTTTGCTTGTTCTACAATTACTTAACCACTATAGTTTTACAACGAGGCTTGCTATCTGGTAGGAAGTCTCTATTTCATCTCCCCCCATTTTGGCTGTACTCTGGCAATGCTTAACTGTTTGCTTTTCCACATAAATTTTAGGGGAAGAAAAAGACAAATTGCATGAAAAATACTATTGCAATTTTAATTGGAATTACAATGAATTTATGAGTCATTTCGGAGAATGGACATCTTTTATATTATCACTTTCCTAGTCATAAATATTGGCCATCTCTTTTCTTTTTTAGGTTTTATGTAATTTCTTTACGTAAAATTTTGCCCTTCATCAACATCATGCAACTCTTGTTAGGTATATTCTTTAATACTTTGTATTTTTGTTTCTAGTGTACATGGTATTATTTCAAATAATATTTTGTATTTTTTCCCAGTTTTTAAAAATGTAATTGATGTTTGTATATTGATTTTATATATGGCCACCTTTTTTGATACAGAAAATATTGCATTTTGTTTTTTTTACTTTAAATGCCTTGTCTAGAAATTTCTTAGAGCAGGTGTTTTGGGGATAAGTTCTTTCAGTTTTTGTTTAACTGCAAATGTCTTTATTTTGCCCTCTGAGAGTTCTGTTGAGAATAGATTACACAAGGACAAGCCTGAAAATCAGTGGCAGAAAATCAATTAGAGACTCACATAATAATCCAGGCAAGAAAGGATGGTGGACTGGATAGGTTAGTAGTAATGGAGCTGGCAAAAAGAAAGATCTATCCATTCTAGGTGTGTTTTCAAAGTGTGGGCACTATTTCCTGATTAGATACAGAATGTGTTAGAAAGAGGAGAGTCAAATTTAAAGAGTAAAGAAGGAGCTGAGAAACTGGAAAGATAGATCTGTTGTTAACTGAGATGGGAGAACTGTGGGTGAATAACATTTTGGACATTGATCAGGATGTCAGTTTGGGATATGTTCACATCATACTTAGACACTCAAGTGAAATTTTGTATATGTGAGCAAGGAGTTCAAGAGAGAACTTTATATATCCAGTCATCTACCTATAGATGAATTTTAAAACAGTAAAACTTGATGAGATCACCAAAGGAGTGAGTACACAGAGAGAAAAGTACAGGAACTGAGCCTTGGAAGATTCCAATATTAGGAAGAAAGAGAAAAAAGGGAGGAATCAGCAAAGGAGATGGAAGAGATACATTCAGAGGTAGGACAGAAAGCACAAGAGTACAGTATCCTTAAATCCAAGCAAAGGAAGTGAATAAAGGACAAAGTGAATCATCTGTGTTTCATGCTACTGATAAGACAAATATGTGTAAGACAGAGAAGTGACTGTTGATTTAACAATATGGATGAAACTATTGGTGACCTTGACCCAAGCAATGAAAACAGAGGACTGATTGGTTTAAGTGGTAGAGAGTAATTGGAAACAGCAATTTATAAGGACATATTCTCAAATTGGCAACAAATTTGAGAGAAAATTCCTGTTTTAAGGAATTTTCCTGCTAACCTTGAGAGAAATAGATCAGTAGCTGACAGATAAATTGGGATAGAGACTTGAATCTTGTTCTGAGCTAACCGATACAGTTGTCACTTGCCACAAGGAACTACTGGGTACTTGAAATATGGCTAGTCCAAACTGAGATGTCCAATAAGCAAAAAACATATACCAGATTTCAAAGATTTCTACCAAGCAAATGATGAAGTATATCAGTAATTTTACTTTAATTACATGGAGAAATGACAATATTTTGGGTGTATTAGATTAAAATATATTATTAAAATTAATTTTATCTGCTTTTAAATAGTATTTAAAATGTGGATACTAAAAAAAAATAAATTACATATGGCTCATAATATTTCTTTTGGACTGTGCTTGCCTAAGCAATTATATCATCTAAGCACCCTCTCTATGCCCAAGGATGCGAGGTGTGAGGGAAACAAAAATGAGGGAACTCCTATCTACTAGGAATGTGGACCCTTAATGATAAGTGAACAATTCTATCTGAAATCTTCTTTTCTGGGGCTCTATAATATAAATTTATGGATAATTAAGGATAATAAAATGGAAACCCACAGAATAGGGGTGATATCTGAAGTAAAGCTATTATCTCAAGAATACCAGCAATGAAAAAGGTCTGCTTCCAGGCCCTTGAAATGTTTGTTTTGAAGCGCTCAGGAGGATTTTGTGGAAGGGAGGGTACAGTGAGTTCGTTTTCTCAAAGATCTCACTGAAATTACTAGAATTTAACAAAAGTGTTAATTGTTATAAAATTTTATAAATATTGGGCCTATTTACATACTTGATTGTACAAATATTAAATACTTTGGCTAATAAGTTTGGTGAATATTTTCTGTCATTGATATTTTGAAATTAATTTGATTTCATGGTACTTCAAGCATGAAAGGAATGCAATTTTCACTAAAAATTGCTTAATCTAGTTATTATCTGACTATTTGTATTCTCACTGGATATTTGATGAATGCTTGCTAAAGATATGGCTTCATTTCATGCCCAGTGATTATATAATTACTAAGCATGGAGGAACCCAGCTGTGTTTTTGTTTCATTGAACATCTTGAACTATTATTCAAACATTTGGGATAAAATAAAATCTAAAATGCATTTTGCCAAGGAATTTTTCCATTTAATTTTAAACTCACGTACATTTCAAAAGAAATTTAATCCATATGTTTCAGATTTATTTATAATTATTAACTCATTAAAGATATTGCTAAGTAAGAACTGTATGATGTTTAAGAAGCTGAATAAGCCATTTAAGGTTTATTTGTCCATTTTTTTTTCAATTCTCTAACAGAATGTCACCTTTGTGAAACAAGCACCATTTTAAACCACTTGTCATAAAACTCTAAATCTACAATGTTTTAGTTGTTTCTAATTGTGTATAATGTGAAGTCTTCCCTTATTGTAGAAAAATTTTAGAAGGCTGAGTTATTAAAAAAAAAAAAAAAGATTAAGAAGCCTAGCAACAAAAACTTCAACTTTGTGTAATATTCTCTTTAACTGGCAATATTAAACAGGGATTAAATATTTGCTAAGTGGCTATTTTGTATACTGCTTTTAATTTATTTAAAGTAGGTAACAGCTATCACAAATCCTGGCATAATATAGGTACTTAATAAATAATTTTCAAATGAATGAATGAACAAATAATGAATGAATATTATTGAACTCAACTGGAAAATATCCTGGACCTTTGCTGTATTGATTTTAGATTCCATTTAATAGAACTGCAATATAGAAAAAACAGATATGCACATATATACACATAGCATACAATATACACATTTGGATTATATATGCTATATATTGTTATATGTATTATATTGTATATTATATAACTATATATGTATCCACATATTCTTACACCATCTCATTTAATCTTTTCACTGATATCATGAATATATTAACCTGATTTTTCTAGAGGAAGATATAGAAGGAAGGGTGCTACCTTGTATTTTTAAACACAGTTTACCCTTGAACAATGCAGGGGTTAGGAAAACAACTTTTGACAACCCCAAAACTTAACTATTAATAGCCTACTGTTGAACAGAAACCTTATCAATAATCCATCAATTAACATGTACTTTGTATATTATATTTATTATGTACTACATTCTTACAATAAAGCAAGCTAGAGAAAACATGTTATTAAGAAAATCAAAAGGAAGAGAAAATAAACTTACTGTACTATACATATTTGTTGAAAAAATATCCATGTATAAGTGGACCTACACAATTCTAACCCATGTTATTGAAGGATCAATTATAATTGAACTACATGTGAAAGATCTGAAGTCTTTTTTTTTTTTAGCTGAGCCATCCTGCTACCTGTTGGCAGCTCAGCGGCTGCTCAGCTCGGGCTGGACTTGAACCGCTGTTGCTCAGAGCTCAAACTCTTGAGCGAGCTCTTAACCAACTGAGCCACTCGGCCGGCCCTGAAGTCTTCTTTTAAGGACATTCAGGATGCGATACTAATGCACTGGTTTTCTTGTTTTCTTTGGCTATATTAAAAAATATACTTTCTCTAGGTTTGTTCTAGATTCTACAACAGAATTATGCAATGTACTCCACATAAGGGATAGGATAATAGAGGTCATGTAAGGCTCTGGAAACCTTACCGGGCCAAATTTTAGAAACCGCTAATCTAGGATATTTTCCCCTGCCACTGAGCTATCTTAGATCTTCCCTTTTCTTTCATATCTCTCCTTAGTCTTTCTTAAATCACAAGAAGAAATAGTTGTATATATAGTTGTTATAATAGGTTTATCTGTCCTTCAGTTACTTTGCATTTAGAATGAATGATGTGATGGAAAGGTTATAAATAACTCTAATGTCATAAATAAATTCCAGAATATGTACATCTCATTTTGCTTTGTGTCCAGGAGCAAGAAAAAAAGCAATTTTTGGTATCCTTTACATCTTTGTACTCAAACCTAGCTGTTTTAGTGATTATTAACGAACTCTCAGGATAGTGAACATTTAGCAGAAATTTGCGCTGCTGGATTTTTTGTATAAGTTGGAGGACAGGGAGGTTAGACATCCTTAGAAAATGGCTTCCTCATTTTCCTTTATAGTCTGTGAATTATGCACTTAGGGTGCATTGAAAGGCCCAATTTATCTTAAGCTTTCCCTTCAATTCATCCAAAGACCAGATCTTGCCTTAATTCATTACAACACATTATTCTATGTTGAAAATGTACCAAGAGACATAAGCATGGTAGGCCTTTTCTTAAACTAAAAGATAAACAAATAAAGAGGGAACCCTGTTAAGGGAACAGATGCCATAATTCCATATTCTGTGTCTATTCCCAGGCTGTGGAATCCTCATCTCTTTCTGAGAATGGCTGGAACTTCAGCTCTGGTTTTAAATGATGCTTTACTGGCAGGCTTGCACATGCTCTATGAATTTTATGTACACATGTGAAGCATGGCCTGTGGTTCTGCTGTCAAAAATAAACTGTTCAAGAACATGATCAATTTCTGATGCTGTCAGCATCCAGACTGGTTTTCTGTAAACATAGAATATGTAATGCTGTTCCACCTGACATCTGTCTTTAAGGGAGGCCCTGGTAATTTACTCCAGACTATATGCTCAAGACAAATGGACTGGCTCTTCTCAGTTATTTCAGTGGGTTCCAATTTCCATTAGCTTCCAAAGCAGGTGAACTGTCTCTCCATTTTGTATTATAAACTGTTCACAATTCCTTTGTCAGTGTTTGCTACAGGATAAGCAAGGAATTGTTCCTTGCTGTGGGTCCCTCAGTAGCCGTAAGCTACTAGGCAGAAGTACCACCTTTCTCCCAGCCACCTGAGCCTATCCATCTGAAAAACTTACCCATATAGAACATCAATCCAGCACACATTGGCCACACACACTAACTGTGCAGTTTTCATTTTTCATAAACATTTCATTGTGCTTTTGAAAAAAAATTTCAGTTGGGAATTGCCTAGCCACACACAGGGCTAAGCTGAAACTAACCTTTCCACTCAACTCAACACGAAGGGCAACTTTGGCTGGGCAGATGGTGGTGTGCACTGCTGTGTGGAATCCATTTCCATGTCAGTGGGCATTCTAGACTTTTCAGAAGCAATTCAAAACATATTTTTAAAAAGAGTGTGATGTAATGCATTATGCTCTAAGTGTTTGCATCAGGCAGACAGACCCCCTTTTTTTTCCTGCTTTAAGAGCTAACTAAAATTAGGTAAGTGAAATTAAGTTATAAAGTAATATTTGCACTTTGTGTGTGTCAGGGAGTGGTGGTGGGAGGGTTCGCCTAAATAGTATGAGAGTTTTAATAAGCTTCCAGCTACACAACCAACAATAATTTGTGAGATAGGAAACTGTGGTGTCAAATCTGTCTCATAATGGCTAACTAATCTTTTCTTATATTACGTAAATTGTGTCAGAAAAAAAGTAAAACAATAAAAAAATAAAAACACCAGACAAAAGCAAGATTTACAATTTTTAGTTCTGCTCTGCCATTACTCAGTCACTTAATTCCTTTGGGCTTTAGTTTTATCACATAAAATAAAGGGTTCAGTTTATATTGGCACTTCTAACGTAAACTTCTTAGAATCTAGCTCGTGGAGAAACTTAGATACTGTATTCTTTCCCTGTCACTTTTAGGAGTTCATGAAGAAATTTTCTTTGAAAGACTTTGAGAAGTCCAACAGTAAAGAAACCATGTAACTATGTTTGGCTCAGTGTTACTGAATTTTATTTGACCATAAAACATTGTACTATTAAAAAATGCTAGGAAACATACTTTGGGAATCATTGATTTAAATAATTAGTAAAATTCTGTTATTTGAAGTTTTATCATTTTTATGTTTCATGGTTGAGTTGATTAATAACATTAAAAATTCAATATTTTACATTAATATAGCAGCTATTTGATATTTTCCCATTTTAATTTCACTGTCTCCTATATTGAATATTCATATCTCAGGAATATATGTAAAGGGCATTGAGTTGATGAACAAACTCTGGTCTTCAGGTTCCATGATCATGTTCTTTATCTTCATAAAACTTGTGTGTTGTTTAGTCTCTTTGATTTTTCAATTAACTGACCATTTTGAACTCATGTACCTTATAACCAGTTTGTATATTGTTAATTTTATTATTGCATCCAAGAGTGTCAAAAGAACTTGAAGTTCAGTAAATATCTGTCAAAGTTAGAACACAAAGCCTGTATTCTTTGCTCTGTGGCTTAACTTACGGGGCTGTGTACCATCCAAATAACTGGCATGATCCGAACACTTTAAAAAAAAAAGTATAGATTGCTTCTATTTAGCACTCTAGACAAATCACTATGATGCTTGGTTCACGGACAAAGTTTGCAGTAGAGGTGATAAAGTTTTGGGTATGAGGAATTGATGAAATATTATGGGATATAATTAGGCATAGTTTAAGAATAGTAATCTCTGCAGTGACATGATAAGAAAAAGAAAAACATCGGAGAACACCCAAATCACACCAGATGCCATATAGCCTTGTCACCTTGAATTGATTCCAGCAATAATTTGGCAGCTGCCACACTGTGGGTGCCATATGTCTGTCTCAGCTGAGATGCTACCTTCTGAATCAGTTTCATAACTATGATTCATACAACACTAGCTAATCTCCCCTGCATTCTTTATCTCTCATGCTATTTTAGCCTTTTTATCCTATTCTGAAACTTATCCCCAGAATTAATCATCTAATTATTCCCGAATGAATAATAAATGGACTGAGAATACCTCTAGTACTCTTCATACATGTTTCAGAAAATACCTGTTTTCATTTAAGAGACAAAGTTTGACAAAGTTTGACTAATCTATCAGTGTTCTTTAAGTAATGCTAATTTTAAATTGACCCCAGCATTGCAATAATACAAAGTACTAACCATACCCATGTATAAAGGTTAACTATATACGCTATCTATGCTAATAAACAGGAGAACTGAAAAAGAGAAAGAATTTTAGTTCTTTAGATGGGTTTCATAAGAAGAAACTTGATCTTGGTCTTGAAGAATAAACTGGATCTCAGACTTGAGGAGGAGGAAAATTCTACTCTGGGAGTTGGGAGGAAACAGGTTGGCAGACTTCTTAAATGAACACAGTAAATATTTTAGCCTCACAGGAAATGAATGCTGTTTCTGCCACAACTACTTGTGCCCTTGTAGCTCAAATTTAGCCTGGACAATACATGTATGAATGGGTGTGGCTCTGTTCCAATAAAACTTTATAAAAACGGATAGCCAGTTCACTGGCTGTAGTTTGCTGATCTCTGCTGAGGCCTTTAACACCACAAATGATCAGTGTTTGATCTTATTATTAACATGCTGATAGAATGGAAGTTGACACTAATAAAAAAGTGCCTTTCCTATAAACTAAGTTCTCTGTGCCTTCTACCTCTTCCTAGATAGAACCTAGAACCTTGTCTGAGGCAGGTTGTCATTATTTAATTATAGAGCACATCCATGTGCTGGGCACTTTATATATATCATTTCAGTATGTCCTCATCTCACACTGAGAAACTGAGTCATAATGACCTTAGGGTTAGTAACATGCCCAAGATTGCACAGCCAATAAGAAACAGAGCTGGAATAACAACTCAAATGATCTGGTCTTGAAATCTTAACTGTAACTGCCTTTCCTCCAGGTTTCTACTAAGCTGGTTTTATAGTCTTTAAGTATTGAATCTAGATGACCAGAAATATTTCTAGAATAATACGAGACAAAAAGGACAGATGCTCAGTCCTAAATGCCAATGTTAAGATAATCCACTGTCCAACCATGTCTAGAACATTGGCTAAGGCAACTTTGATTTCAGGGTTACTAATAACTGAATCAGAAAGAGTCACCAGAAACAGCTCCATTCTCAATGAGTGTAGAATCGTAGTTAATCTCCATTTATCCCCTCAATAAGACTTGTTATGACAACATAAAATAATAGTAAAACTAAAACTGCCAAAATTATGATGTGGTTTAAAAGGCATCTTTTATTTTGTTTTTCCATTATTACCTATCAAACATTTAAAAATTTGCCCTGTGATATACAAGGAACACAGTACAGTAATGAAAATCCAGTGGTTTTTTCCATTTTGGAGGTAACTCATCTAGGACTTAAGGTGATAATACAAGAGTATTTTTCCCAATTTTTTTTTGAAGAGTGTAAATACAAAATTCTAACTATTTCATTTCTTTACAACTTAATTTTCTTTTTCATTGTTCCTGAACGAGAAAGTGCTTTGGCAAGACAGAGAAGCAAAAAGATCCCCAAACTCCTTGGTTTTCATGCATCAAGTCTAGTGACAGGAAAATATGTCTAAAAAATGATGAAGTTCAGTTTTCCCATAGGACTGAATGAGGAAAGGAAAATAAAGGATTCAACAGGACAAATACCCAAAGGAAAGGGTTAGGGACACAGAGGGAAAGTCAGGCGGGCTAGATTCCATGCAGCCCTGCCATTCACAGTGAAGCTGATCTCCATTATTTTTTAAGTGAAAACATTTTGGATTTTAAAGCATTCCTTCATAAGATTAACTTTCTTTTCATCATTTTTACCACTTTGATTGATTGTTCAATCAACCCAGGAGCCATGTCTAGTTTTATTTCTTTTAGTTTTGTGAACAGAGAACATACACAGAGGACAATGCTGTTGGCTTTGCAACACTGGGTAATATTCACAAGGGTACAGGCACTGACTTACCTTTTGAACAGCATGGGCTGTTTTGCTTTCAGTTTGCTCAGATGTCCTGCTTTCTTATTCCCTAATGTGATCTTTGTCACTTGGTATGGTGTTGTCTTAAAAAAAAAAAATGGAGTTCTTTGTGCTTTTTTTGTGTTAAAAATTTCTTCTTTATTCCAATGTTATAACAATATTCACCTGTATTACTTTGGAATATGTTATAGATTTAGGTCTTGAATTCCCTTGAGATTGATTTTTGTGTATGATGAAAGCCAGTGATCTATTGTTGCCCCATTGGTATAACCAATTGTCCCAGACCAATTATTAAAACGTCATATGTTGGGGTGGCCGGTTAGTCCAGGTGGTTTACCAGGGTTGCCGGTTCAATCCCCACATGGGCCACGGAGCTGTGCCCTCCACAACTAGATTGAACACAACTACTTGACTTGGAGCTGATGAGTCCTGGAACGGCACACTGTTCCCCAATAAAATTAAAAAAAAAAAAAAAAAGGAAAAAGTCATCTAATTCCCCAATGACCTGCAATGGTAGTCTTTCTTATACTAAATTTATGAGTTAACATGTGCCAATACTACAAAATATTATTAAATTAGCTTTATGGTATGTATATTATGTTTTGATATCTGCGAGGGTGAATTTCCTAACCTTGTTATTCATATTTAAGAGTTTCTTGATTATTGAGCTTTTTTATTCTTCTATACAATTCTAGAATCAATTTTCAGAAATAACTTACTAGAAGCCTGATTATAATTACATTGAATGTATAGATCAATTTGGAGATAGTAGAGACATTTGCAATATTGAATAATACTATTCATATTCATGATAAATATTACCATGTATTTAGTCTTTTGTAAAAGGCTTTTAAGACGTTTTGTAGTTCTCTGCAGGATATCTTTTATTAAAATTATTCTTAGATATTATGTGTTTTATAATATTCATATCTATTATAAATTATATTTTTTGAATTAGTTTATTGAAATACAATTGACTTCACATTAAATTGTTAATTGCAAATTTGCTAAACTTTGTTAATAATTCTAATTATTTTTCTATTGGTTCCTTTGATGTTCTTTTTGAACAGTCTCATTGCTTGCAGATAATGACAATTTTGTTTTTTCCTTTTCTATTTTTAAAGTCTTTCTCTTTCACAATGATTTATTTGTCTAGTACCCACTTTGATATTAAAGTAGCAATGGTGAATATTTTTATCTTATTTCTGATCTTAAAGGGAGTTATTTTAATAATTTATATTAAGTAAGATGGTTGCTATAGATTTTCACTGATAACACTTTATAAGGCTCAGAAAGTTGCCTTCTATTTTGGGTTCTCTAAATATTTTTTTTTTTATCATGAATAGATTTGGTTTTAATGAACACATTTTTTGAACTGCTGTGGTATTTATATGGTCATACTCTTCTAATATATGAGAATTAGTGTAATTAATTTAGTGTAAATAATTTCCTCATATTAAAACAACCATCATTCCTAGGAATGTTTCCAATTTACCACTGAAATATAGGGCACATCCCTAGGAGCTGTGAGAAAGCCTGTGTCCCTTCTATTTCCCATTGTTTTTTGTTTGTTTGTTTTTGTGAGCCCTGTACTGTTGGATCTGCCAAGGTGGAAAAAGGGTGGTGGGGGTGGGAGTGGAGATACAAGTGCTAACTGAGAGGAGAAAACAAGTCCCATGGAAGTTTTAAGCCTTAGTACTGTATTTGTTATCTAATCTAATGTTCCTCCATACCTCTCCTTGCTTTATCATATCATAGTCCCTCAGACTCAAGTACTAGAGATTACTCTCTTGCCTAGATCTCGATTTAAATCCATTTTAGCATCTCTAATCCAGCCAGAGAAGTACATGATACTTTAAGAAGCTAACACAGCCTTTGTTTCTGTTTCCTATGATGTCCTATAATTTTTATAGTTGGAGACAGTGAAACAGGAAAGGAATATAGAGGTATTTGCACCAATTTACATTCCCTCCCCACTTCCTTCCTCTTTTTAGTTTTATTTATATAGGATGTGTAATGTTTAGTAAATAAATGAATCATCTTTATTGTTAATAGCTTTTTAAATATTCTAACTAGAGATTTTAGGTTTTCTGGTGACAATGTTTTCGGGAACTAATTCTCCCTATTGTTAGATTTGGAAGTCTCCAGTAAGTTTTCTCTCAAAATAGCAGTATTGATTTCCCCAAAGAATTGATCCCTCAAAATGTGGTTTTGATAAACATGTTGACTTATGTTTATTAGGAGCCTAACAATGGGCAAGTAATAGAGATACTATTCCTGAAAACATCGACTCAAAGAATTTAACCTGGCAGTTTTTCTAATTACTTGGCAATTTATCATGATTTAGAGAGGCCCTGAATAAATTTGGTCCTGAGGGAGCTTCAATCTATTTCTGAGGTTCCCATTAGAAACAAGAGTGGCCTAAAACCAGTTGGAAGGTCCAAGGATGCAGAACTGTTTAACGGCAAACACAGTGGACTGAGAAGCAGAGATTTGACTTCCGTTGGGCCTTTTTGGCATGGTCCCAAGCGGGAGACAGAAAATCAGTTCACCTTGATTTCTTCATTTGTAACAAAGAGATGTTACAAAGAGCAGACAAAAGGATATATTAAAAATTTTTGGAAAGGGAAAAAGTGCCACAAATATATAAAATAGCACAAGACTTGTTAGAAATATAAATGAAGCCCCTGGAGACAATTTTTCTGTTTTCGAATTTTATTGCCCTTGAAACTAGTTAAAGCAGTGCAGGTAGGTGCCTGGGGAATTGAGCCCGGGCAACAGCTCTTCATCAGTTGCCTGAACAGCTTCCAATCCCCCTTGCTATTTTTGTTGCCCTTCCCCATGAATGGGAAGTGTTACACTGGATAAGTTGAAGAGTTAGTTCCTAAAAAAATGGTGAGAACAAAGTAATGACTGCTATTTATTCTCTTACACAGAATAGTTTCATTCTAATCTCCTTTGTTATCAGTCCTTTCCTATGATCATCCAAGACGGTCCTTGAACAAGCACGATGCAACGAGAGCATTTCCAGGCCACTTCCCAGAAAGTTCTCTTGTGCTATAAATGCTCAAAGATTCTAGATATTGGTTCAAAAGGAGTTCTGGTAAAAAAAAAATGTGGTTTGCAGAGCAGAAGCATTCAACTCACCAATAGTCTTGTTTTTATTTAGTTACTGTGTACACAGATGTAGAGAGGGAGAAATAACATGGTGCTGAGGAAAGGGGTGCCTTCCCAATAGTGAGGAAATTGCCAATAATTCACAAAGGTGGAGCCTTAAAAAGTTGAAAAGGTCATCCTCCCAGCTGTGATAATAGTAGACCTTTTCTTTTTTAATACAGGAGTTATGCACAGCATTATCTGTTATATGCTATCTGTATAAATCATGTTGACCCATGTTGCTTCTTAAACAAAATTATCTGCTTTACAGTCACTTCCCATCCTGATGTCACCAATATTTATAGCTTTTTTTTCAGTTAAAATTCCAGTGTAATTTTAATATACTATGTTTTTTTTTGAGTACAGGAGAATCTTCTGTTTTTATTTTTTAATTTTTCAATTACAGTTGGCATTCAGTATTGAAGCTAGAATTTTTCACTCACAATATTTTGGTGTGATATGTGAATTACAAGACAGCGGTGAAAGTTTTAAAAAGCCAGATTTTCGTAGTGGGAGAATTCAACTTTTCTGTGGATGAAATAGAAATAGAAGTTTCCAAAGCTGCTGCAGTTTTTGTTAAAGTATTAAACTATTCATTCAATTGTGGGTTAATTTTAAACTCACAAAATTCATGAATTTAAAATTTAACACTTAAAAAGCCTTACAAATAATTGTGTCTGGTAAAAGCCACTTACTGTGAAACCCAGTCTCTTTACCATATGATGGCATCTATAAAGAGGTCTTTAATGATTTTAAAAAGTTTCTGAATTTTTTTGTCAAATAGCCCTTATATCAAAAGTGTGTCATATACAGATCTGATTGTCTTACTTACCAAAAGTGGAACTGAAAAAGGAGAGAGCAGTAGCTATCCTAATCATTTTCTCTGGATGTGAGTCTGTAAATTATTTCTAATACATAATGAATGTAATGTATGTCACAAAGATCACTTGACCAGTGCTAATCACACACATTTTCCTTTCTTGAAGTAGCAAGGTTTTGCCTAAATGGCTTTAAAAAAAAAAAAAAAGCTAATGGAATCTGGGTATTCTCATCA
Source organism: Hipposideros armiger (assembly GCF_001890085.2). Classification (NCBI taxonomy): domain Eukaryota; kingdom Metazoa; phylum Chordata; class Mammalia; order Chiroptera; family Hipposideridae; genus Hipposideros; species Hipposideros armiger. Next base: position 1,576,427 of record NW_017731492.1, on the reverse strand, counting down.
AATGTAAGAAAAAAATCAAAAGTAATGTTTTGTTATCCATACCATTTGTCTATTGCTCCCTAGTCTCCAAGCTCCCTTTGTATGTCAGTTAAGCTTTTCCCCAAAACTTATGTGAATAATATTCCTCTAACCCAAGATTCTAGCAAGGTGCCACGTTCTTGAGCATGCTCTGATATATTTAAAAATACTTTCTGATCTATTAAGTCTTTGAGTTGGTTTAATGGGGATTATTGTTTAAATGCTCACTTTTATGTTTGTTTCCTATCTTTCATAGAGCATTTGCAAATATTACTCATTAGATCATGAATGAAAATAATGTGATTTCTGGTATGACTATGTTTTTTCCCCCCACATACTATGTTTCAGTGTCTTTTAAAGAGTATAAATCAAATGGTATATGCTCCAAAGACTTCCTTTGATTATTTTTTTTCTCACCTTTTTATGTCTTAAGGCTTCCTTTCAAACATACTATAAATAGGCTGAAAATTGGGCCAAATATTAATAACATCCAGTGAAAATAAAGTAATATGATCATTGTTGTTATAGTTCCTTGTTTCCATTGTATTCTCAAATCCCGTCTTTTATAAATAATTTCTGTCACAACGCTTAAAATATGTGCTTGTGTATATAAATGTGGATAAATGTGTTTGCGAAAGAAAGAAGAGAAGTGGTAGTGTCATTTAAATACCCATTCTCTGACCTGATCAGCATGAGGCATCCTTATAAGTCTGAGGAAATAAATGGGAAGAAAAAAATCTATTACAGTGTCTTACCAGGGTCATTATTTACCTGTTGAAAATGAGGACTTTTTAAGATAATAGCACCTAGCTTGTCTTCTGCACCTTCCATTTCGAAAGGATTTGTTCCATTTCTTTTGTCCTCAGAAAAACATATACATGCAACCTGACGTAAACCCCCTTGACAAAAAAAAATGCTAGGGGGAAGAAATGTGGACTGCTGATTACATAGCACCAGCCAAACCTAAATCTAACAGAGGAGAGTATTTCTGTTGGTTTTGTTTGCTTTAAGTTGGTTTGTGAAGGCAGACCAAACGGAAATAAAATATTTATTGGTGATAAAAAATAAAGCACTTATCTGAAAAACAGGCAAATGGAAGACGAAAAGAAGCATTATATTTCAAGTGACTGCATCATCAGACCAAGTTACACTGCCCCATGCTGTGATCATCATGAAGATAAGGTCTTCACCATCTGTTCTCTGGAGGTCCTGAGTTTAAATCTCCATGGGAGACTGCTGCAGGATGCCAGGGGAAAAGGGATGGTGATTTGTAAATTTTGCTTTCTTTATGCCAAAGCGTTAATGATTTTTGCATACAAGTGTTTATATGAAGGGATAACGTTCCACCCACACACCAATATTAAACAGATTAACATTTAATCAAAAATTGAGATCCATTTTAACTAGTCTTGTATGTTTCAATGTTAGCTTACGATATTTGGGACATAGGATACACATAAAGAAGGTGGCAACAATTATACCTCCTCTGTTTACTTTCTCTAACCATTAATGCCCTTGGATTCTGACGACAGCGTTTAAATTGGAGTTTGCTGGTGATATTTAAAAGTATTTAAAAGCTCCAACAAATGTCATCCTATGTTTTTTTTCCTAATGTCTGGCAGTGGTGTAAGTTAAGAGTTCACAATCAGGATGAAGTCGCTTTAGTAAAACAAATACTTGTAGATGTATGTTTGTATGACTGAAAATAACCTGGCAGATGTTGGCATCTGGTGCTGTTTAGACTGGCTTATGATACAGCTGAAGGTACACAGTTGCAGTGGTTCTGATAGGTAGGTACTCGAGAGGAGAGGGCTCACATGTTTCTATATATACCTCAGGCTCTTTGCATCATGTCTATTTTAATTGCCTATCATTTCTCCTGGTCTCCCAGAGAGACTGCATTTATATCTCAAAAAATCTTAAATACTAAAAGCATTTGTAGAAAGTATGAGTTTTTTCTCAAAACAATAAATGTCCTCAAAATACAAAAGCTACTTCTTCATTTCCTCTCCTTGCACTGTTCACATCCACCCACATATGCCTTTCTCCTGCCTCTATGCTACAAATAGTCATTTCATAATGAATAAAATAATAATGTCCAGACAAACACATTTGGATCTTTTAAAGGAAGTATTTATTGTCTGTACAATCCAACACATAATTCAGGCTGTTACATAAGGATCCTAAAGGAAAAATCTGATCTTTCCTTTCTCCTGGACACTGTAGCCAAAACAATCTTGATAACTCTTTCCTTGATCAAATCCTTCTTTCACATTGACTCCTGGATTAAGTGCAGACAATCCAAAGCTCTTCACAATCTAGCTTCCCCCTATTCTTTCAGGCTTATTTCTAACTACTTTCATATTCTACACTGCTGCCAAATACCCATCATTACCATAACAGTGATGTCTTTTCCGGCTTTTGTGTTTTTGTTCAAATTTGTTCTCCCTAGAACAGTCTTGAGACCTTTCTAACAATTCTGTTTATTGATTTTCTAACCATATTTCAAGGCCTAGGACAAGTACCACTTCATTCATGAAGACTTTCCAAATACGGCCAGCGAAAAGTAACTTCTCCCCTCTCAGTTTTTTGTAACTATGTTTTAGCAATTACCTTACTGCAATGAAATTAGAGTAAACTATACATAACTAATTGCATTATGGCAGGGGTCATGGCATTCATTTTAACAAATGGCTGTTCTCCATAATGTCTTATCGGCAGAAAGTGCTTGATGATTATTGAACTGATTTTGCTAAGGATCAAATTGATGTTGCTTATGAAAATCTAAATGTTAACGGGATATAGAAGAGCTCTGGTTTTCTTGTCTTGGTGTTGCTTTGGTTTTCGCTCATGCATTCATCTAACATATATGTATCGAGTGCCTGACTGTCACTCTGTAAAGCACTGGGGATATACGAATTAACAAAAGAGACTTGGTTCCTGCTCTCATGGACCACCTCTCTCTGGATTTATGGCTTTCATGAGATTTCAGTTTCCTTACCTGTAAATGAAGGGTTTAGATAATATAATCTCATGGGCTCCTTCCAATTTTAAAACTATAAATGGAACATATTTGAAGATTAAATGTTTACGTTAAAGACATTAACTTATTATGCATTATAAATATTTATAAATATAATACATATATGTGTTTTTTTAATAAGTACTTAAAAACATGACAGTCATTATAAAAAGTTGGATTTCAGGGGGGAGAAATGAATTGTTACTTGTTAATTAGGTGTGGTAGTCAAAGAAGTTATTAGACATTTCTTCCATCTTTTTAAGATTTTGGGTGAAAATATTGTCCTTCCTCCTCTTAGGAATCAAGAATTAAGATGATGTTAGAACATATGGAAACTTGTATTTTATATATATATATATATATATATATATATATATATATCTATATAGATATATAGATAGATAGATAGATAGATAGATAGATATTCAGATGTCTATAATAATCTTTCTATGTATCCACTTCACTATTATATTAAAGTTCCCTATTTCTAATATGTATTTTACAGATAGCATTGGGGATGTTTCCAATAGGAAATTCAGTGATATTCTTGATACAGTGTGGTCTGGTTGGATTAGTTCTTAAATTATTTAGTTTAACTAAATGCTATCTATGCCACCAAGTCTTCAATTTTCTTCAGACACTCCTTTACAGAAGATAGCATCTACAATGACCCATGAACATGATTAGAAATAGCCTTCTAGCGATGAGATTTTCTTTCACCAATTAATCTCATTGTATAATGACAGTTAATCCTTTAAAAATTTTAAAGGACTTTAAAATGAAAAGGCACAATACATTCCTAGCTATGTACTAATGCTGATGGCCTCCGTTGTTCAAAAACATTTAGAGGACTCCAATATATTAAAACATGAATCAAAATATTCTTTGGTGAGCTCTGAATTCTTTGAGTGAGGCAAGGTGAACTAAGGTTCAGAAATGTGATACCCTGATTATTGGATCCTGTATTGGAAAATGTATTTGGGGAGAGCTATGTTTCCTTTTAATTGAATAGTCTGGGCACAGCATATTCTCAGTGGATGTGAGGTAAAGTGGGTAGAGAAGGAGAAAAAGTAAAGTGGAAAAATAAGATAAATATAATAATTACATTGTTATCACTTAAATATAACTCTTATTCTATTATGAGAAATTATCAGACTGAGCGTAGGAGGTGAATATATGTTTATACAGATGTGAAACTGCTGTCCAAACTCATTATCCCGTCATGATTCAGTTAAATCATGCTCTCTAAGGAGAGTGATTTGTTATATTTGTGAACAGGTGGCAGCTTCATCTACTCGGAGACCAATTATGTAAAACAGCATGAAAATAGCCAGGGTGCCAATGTGGGGGTGGGGGAGAGGGGAGAGAGAGGGTGAGGGGAGACTATGTCACATGTTATAAAAGCAATAGTGATTCAATTTTTGAGCAAGGAAGATTTTATTTTTTTAAGGTTCCAGTGAAATAACTTCCTGCAATAGCGTCTATCATGTGAAATCCATCTGTGTCCCTGGTAGTGATTCTATTAGTTCAGGCAGTAGGAATGAAACTTACCTCCATTATATTTCAATGGTATTTAGCTTTAGGACATGCTGCTGGAACTCATTTCAAAGAGTGGTGACCTTTAATAGACTAAATGCTACAATTTGAAAAACACTGATAGATTGGCTTGCAACAAGAGTCCTGGCTGTACATACCATCCTTTTGGTTTAAAACATTGCCTACCAGAGCGATTTTCATGCAAATGTATCTGTTTAGTACAGATTTGCTTATTGAATTAATTGTCTCCTGGAAATGTAGAGAGAAGGTCCCTAGAGAAGTGGAGAGCAAGTTTGGCTAATTTTGAAGAGAACTGATCAGAAAAGTTGCTGGGAGATTGAAAGTTTCTAAAAACCAGGAGAAACATGAATGAATGGGACACTGAGAGAGTGAAGCTGCTTAGGGGAGGTAGGGACTAGACAATGGTTTCTTGGAGTTACCAATAACTGGATCTGTGGACAGTTTAAAAATGTCTTTCTCCAATCCTCCTTAAGCCCTTTTATACTAAAGTTTGTAAGTCTTGCGGTTGGGGGGGAGGGATTATTTTATAGCCTAATGAAAATTCCCACAAGCCCTAAGATGAATTGAAGAAAAGCCATTATTCCTTAAGCATGGGAATGACTTAGATGTTGGTAAACAAGTTAGAAATGTAAAGATGTTTAGATCATTGAGCTTTGATCTTATTTTTGTTATATGGCAAAACTTGCCTTCAGGAAGTGAAAACATTAACAGTAATCAAAAAACAGCGTGTTTGTTGTTAGCATGGGGAAAATAATGAAGTCTCTTTGTTTTAAAATAAATATTTTTTTCAATATTTGTTTGAGATTCAAATTCTCTGCTAAATATATTGATTTAGTAGAATCAGCATCATTAGATTTTGGCCAATCAGTCACGAGCATGTAGGATATTTAAATTTGACTTTGAACCATTTTAATGGAGCTCATCTTGACTTTACAATGATAGTGTATGTGATAATAAACTTCTTAGGTTTGGGGAAAATTGAGTTTCTGATTGAGATTTTCTTGTGAAATGATGATTTCAAATCTCTCTGATGGCATGCAGTTTCTCTTGGTGTTAGGGAATGTCATACAGCTAAGAATGGGAATAAACATCCAGCTGCACCTATCTAAACACATAATTAGTCTGCCTGAGAGGGCTTCTGTGTAATCTGTGTTAACTGAATGTTTTTGTGTTGTAGTTGGTGTTGACTAACTGCTTAATGTCTTACGTGAATTTAAGCTTAGGCTAATAAGGAACTAGTTCAAGTTCCCTTACTATACAGATGTTTACATATAATTTAGATTAGAGCCTACATTCAAGCTTAATTTGTATCTCTCTGAATGAATAAAAAATTTCTATCTACATTTGGTTTAGATTTAGATACACTTGGCAACTTCTGTGGTCTTAGATTCATGTTCGCTTTTCAAAGGTGCTTACAAGAAGCCTGTTTAGCTGTCTCCACATAATGTGGAATAAATTTCCAAGATCTATTGGATACAAGGGACTCTATAGACTTGACAATGTCCATGGGAATAGATTGTTTCTCAGTTGTCAGAAATTAGTTTAGTCAGATGCGAAGTATTAAAAGAGTCCTTTTAATCTGTCTGCAAAGTTAGTTTGAGAGGAAATCAAACTGCAAACTTTTGGGGTTTTCAATGCCTCTTCATGCAGTGTTATTTATGAATTTATTTAATATGCTACCTATTTTTTCAGCTAGATTAAAAAAAAAAGAGGCTATTCTGATCCCTCTGACAGCACCTAACCATCCCTTCGTTTTTCATTACGTTTTATTCCATCGTTAATGGTCTAATTGGCCTTCATTTTTTTCCCCAAGTCTCTCTTATCTTTTCATTAAGTTCCATTTCAAATAATTAATCTTTAGTTACCTTGTATTTGGCAATCTCCAGTCTACCAGTTTGTTAATACATGGACCACTTATTTGAATTCTATCTACAGTAGAAAACTATTCTAAATGCAAGAAAAGCCTCGTTAACAAATACCTGTTAGAAATATTGTGGTTATAACACCAGAGCAAGATTTACGTTCCTGTGAAACATTTTTTAAAGTATTGTACATTTCTATAAACTGTGAACATTTCTTTTGCAAATTTCTTACATCCGCATGGTGCCCAAAGGAAAAAGGAGGACAGGAAACCTTTCAGGTACAATGACCCTCCCTGAGTCTGTCTGATCCACTGAACTGTTTTAATGCGGCATAAAGTGTATCAAAGCTCCTATATAGTTTAGCTCAGGTTTTCTCCTTGGGTTCTCTGATGAACATACATTTTTAGATTTAACACTTAAAAGATACAGAGAATGGTAATGGGCAGGTTACTAAATGAATGACTTGATGTGTTGCTTTTCACACACGTTTAAGATTGGATGGCACAGTATTTCATAAGTAAATGCTTTTTTTTTCTTTCCAAGTAAATTTTACACATACGTAAGTGACATTTTCCTATCATCCCCTAAATGAAAAGAATTTCTTTTTTAATATTATGGTTCTTTTTCTCTGTGAGAATTAACTGAATAGAGAACCTGTGAGATAATTTATTATTTATTACACAAGAATGGAATATAAAATGACATAAACTACATGTTTTATATCAAAATAAAAGGATACTTTCCACATAGGAAAACAACAAATTAAAGAATCCCAGTTATCAAAGAACCCAGAGACTAATCAGCCATGAACTAAACATATCGGTGTCTGTGAATTCAGTATCTAGAAAGTATGTATATAGTATTTAAAATAACATTTTGAATGATATCCAAGATCTTTCGGTACACCATGACTTCATATGGACGATAGTTCACTTTCCTTATTTAGCCTTATCTGTAATCAGCCTTCCAAGTAGAACAGGTTAACTGAGCTCCATTAGCAGATTATTACTCCTAATTATTTACATCTGCAGAGATGGAAGAGCACATATTCCCAATGTCCTCATTTCCACAATTTATTCTCAGCTTTCCCTCCAACTTTGTATTTTTTCTTTTCAAAAGCAGCAAAAACAACTAGTATTGTGATATGTATATTTGTATGTGTATGGCTACACACACACACACACACACAGTGTCCTAAGATGCTTCTACTCAAAGGTGTGTGTGTGTGTGTGTGTGTGTGTGTGTGTGTGTGTGTGTGTGTGTGTTTTGCCCATTTTTTTAAATTGGTATCTAAAAATCTCATGAAGACAAATTCTCATTTAACAACTTACTCTTTACTGCACATGGGAGATCCATTTCATAATGAAACTCCCTTTCAGTTCACTTAAATGAGACGATTTACTCAGCATGGAGAGGATGTTCTGTCATGGAAGACAGCCAGCTGATTGTGCCAGAGCGTCCTATCTCCACAGCCATTGGAAAGTTCTCACATAGAGATACCAGTATCCCCAGTGAGGACCATGATGACCCGGCTTTAAAAAATGCTGTCTATGATTGGCCAGTTTTGGAACAGACCAAGCTGTTTACAAATTGTTCTACTAATATATCTTGCATGAGTATGATTGGGAAGGAAGTTACGCAGACTAATAGAAGTTTCCAGGATTTCCCTGTTCTCTTTGCTTGGCATTTACCTCCATATTTATTTTTCTACAGTTGTTCTGACACCTGCTTAGATTTGTTTTAAAGTTTATTTGCAACAGATTAAAAATATCAGGTTAGATTTGCTTCTAATTCCCTTTTTTTTCACTTCTCTACATCAAAACGAGACAAAATTATAGTCATCTATGTTTATGAAATTTTTTTTTATATTTTATTATCAACCCAGGATTCATCCTCATACTATCCTCTGTTGTTTAAGTTCCTAATTTCCACATTTTGCTATTTTTTTGGTCCCAAATAACTGTGTTTTTTCTTAACTTGCTCGTGAAACTATCACCTATTCTTTATTATTATGATCACATTAATAATAATTTAGATTTTTGGAATTCTCCATAAGTATAATGCTAAATGCTTTGCATTGCTTCACTCAGTCTTACTAACAACCCTCTCATGTACGTATCATTTTAAAGATTAGGCAATTGAGGCACAGAGCATGCATAATCCATCCCATATTTTCAGTTGCTCTCCAGTTCACCTTTTCATTGGCTCAATTGATGCCAAAGCTCTCTTTTAAACAATTATTCTTAACCTCTGCAGCTGTCTGGAGCGCCTTTTCCTTTGCTGGCTCCCCTCTATCTTTTTCCTGCACTGACTTTTCCTGACATGATTCTGTAGTTAGGCTTAGTTCCTTCCCAATCCCCCCTGTCCATTTACATCGTGAGTCCTTTTTCACCTCGCAAATCCCTAGACACTATCTGAGAGTCTGCAGTCAATCTGTTAGTGCACAAGGCCCTGTTTACAGGTGTGCTGTTAGATGGCAAGACAGCAGGGAGCTGGGAAATGAGTCCAAATGAGTGTTTCTGTCAGTAGAGGGCAGGGAAGCATACTCTCCCAGTTATGTGCATGAGGGCTGATGCTAGCTGCCTGGAGTTCTTGCTGGGACACATGGCAAAAATAGTAACTGTGGATATTTGATTCATCTGCTTGGCAAACCCGAGTTTTATTCCATTGAAAAGGTTTGTCACATATATGTCTGTTCTGTTGTTTGGTAAAGGGTGGGAATTGGGTGAAGAGAGGAGAAGTAAATTTACTTTGTTGTCTTTCCCTTCCTCCAAACCTGGTGTGAAATTCCACTTGGCATAGTTTGTAAAATTTGGCCTGAGTCGCACACACAATGATACACAGTGTATACAGGAAGCAAAATTCAACAGAGTACCTTTGGCTACCACCCATGCTTACACAAAAGAGGAAATGGGCCATTATCCCACTCTCTACTTGCTGAACTTTGGCTACCATTGCTGTGAGGACAATATTTATCCTCATCTCACTTTATGCAAACTACTGCATTGTTTGCAAGGCACAGTATGAGGCAACAGGAACAAATCCCAAGCAAAACAAAAACGTTACCTACCACAGCCAGACAGCTAATAAGTAGGAGAAAATACATTGATGAAATCGGGTATCCTTAAACGTTGTTGGTGTTTGGACACAAGGTAGTTTATAAGATAGGAGTGGATAAACCACTAAGATTTACTCTCTTGAAGGCATTTAAAATTCCTTAAGCCATAGAATTTATAAGTGGAAAGGACACTTGGGACTGTCTAATTCATAGACATTCTATTGATTTTATAGATGTTCAGAATACAGATGTATAGAAGAATATGCCCAGCATTAAATAACTCGTAAGGGACAGAACCAAGACCTGGGCTATGATATCTGGATTTTCTGACTAACATCATTCACATGTATTACATGCTTACATACTGTTTTTTATGGTAGGTGATATGAAGTATGAGGAACTATGGGTTTGATTATAATCAACTTTTGCTTATCCACATTTAACATATCCCATTTGTAAATTTTCTACCACAAAACTGTAATCTTGTGCTAGTTTTCTCTATGACGGGAGTGCTGTATCATGCCACCTCCAACTATATTTATACTTATATTATTTCATTGTAGCTAAAGACTATATTATATTTCTTCAACAGAAGCTAAAAATGATTATGTCTGTCTGGAGGAAATTGAGGAAGCCCTCACAGAGGGCTTTTAGCTCAGGATTCAAGAAGAGAGGAAGTTTACCAGAATAAGAAAAGAGAAGTATGAACTGAGTCAGTAGTTTGTGTGCTTAGCAACTTAGGACGATGCCAAATGTAGGTGTTAATTGGAAACAGGCAGGGTTGTAAAAACTTACACCACTGGAAGGAGGAAGAAAGGAAGAAAGGGAAGGAGGGGAGATAGAGAGTAATAGAAACAGATGAGAGAGAGACAAAGGAGAGAAGGGAGGAGAGAGAATGAAGAAGGAAGAGGAGGGACAGGAGGGGATGGAAAGGGAGAAAAGAAAAGAAGGGAGAGGAGGAGGAGCAGGAGGAAAAAGAAAGCGAGGGAGAAAGCATAGAAGAGGAGGAGAGGAGAGAAAGGAAAGGAAGGGAAAGGAAAGGAAGGAAAGAGAGAGGTCCAAAATGTTGTGCAGAAGGAAAAAAGCAGTTATTTAAATAATTGGTGGCAGCATCACTCTTATTGAGAAAATTGTTTTGTTTGTTAGCATATTTGTGTATTATGAAATGTTTAATGGGTTGTTTAAGTGTGACATCATAGACCCTTTTAGGCTAGGCTCTAGTAGGAGCAGGCATAACAATATATTAAAAGTAGGTATAATTATGTTGCATTAAAATAAAGAGAAAAAAAATCACAAAAAGTATAAGCAAAAAAAAAAAACCCTTAGGGGAATCTGATTTTTAATTTATGCAATTAACTCAGTGGCAGAAATAAGCAATGGCAAAATAATAGTATCGCCATGACACTTCAGTTCTGGTTATTAACTTAACAATATTATAAAATGCAGTGATAACATTGTCATCAAATTAATATTATTTAAATTGCCACTTAGCCAAAAACAAACAAAGAAACAAAGAAACAATCATTTTAAGTCACAACTTTAGCTCACATGCTCACATGTAGGGTTAGAATGCAGAAGACTTTATTCACGTACTTGTTTTGCTGAGTCATAACGATAGCACCTCATCTCATGGTGGCCTATGAACACTGAACTGTTGTTTCTATGGATTTGTACAGTATGACACTGTGCAAAGAACTTTTGAAATCCATCAGAATGGCTTCTAACAGAAACTCTTTGAATTTAAAACAGTGTGACCCTGTAAAAATAGCTTAACCTTCTTGATAAGCTTTAGTTTATCCATAAAATGGAGATTATAATGCATGAATGCATATATATGTATATATATGTATATATATGAGTGAGTCTGTGTGTGTGTGTGTGTGTGTGTGTGTGTATGTATATTTGATAATTAAATCAAATAAGATATGGAAAGCACCTGGCACAATGCCTGCCACACAATGGATGTTCTCAAGTGTAAGTTCTCTTTCCTCTTGCCTGTCTAATCTAAAAACTGATATTTACTTTCTATCCCCCAGGGAGAAAATTACAATTTGAAAGACAGGAAATTGAATTCCTAGTGAGTTTGGGCTGGAGAAATACACTTCCATTTTTAAGGTAATTTAATATTTTCTAATGCTAGAGAATGCCTGATATCCAGCGAAGTGTGGGCTAAATAAACCCTTAGATTATTTCTCTGGACACTTGTGAAATTATTGGATGCTGATGCAGCTTTCTTTGTGAATATGAAATTTTGCCTAATTAGCTAATCTAGATCAATGCACCTAACCCATGTAAGCAACTAGAAGGGAGAGCAAAAATAAATACACATGGAAAGACTAAGTCGATGATAACCTCTATCTTACCTCTCTCTCTAAATAAAATAGACTGACTATATGGGCCTATGCTAGTTTCTTGCTCATCCTTTCAAGTTGAGATCATGAAGCACTAAAAATAGATGCAGATCGTATTCATGTAGTTTCCTTTTTCAATGGACATTTCACAACATTTTGACCCCCAGAAGAAGACAATAGAAAAGAGAACCTCCTCTGGTAATATTTCCCTGAGATTTATTTTCTTTCTATTAATTCAATTTCAGTGAATTAAAAACATCATCAATAGGTTAGTGTGACATGAGGACGCTAGATGTCTGAATACTCTTCCATCACTGTCAAGAAGAAGAGGCACCCTCAGGGAGAATGACATTTTAGCCGTCTTGAGCTGTTTTTATTCTACATTCAATTATCTCTAGAACAGAAAGAGGGTGTCAGATTTCACACTACAGCAGACCATATAATGCTAGATATTTTGTTGACCATCTTGTAGAGTTTCTACTTAGTTACCATTCCAAGAAAAACTAAACTTATCGTATCATGTGTACTCATCGGAGCTCCATGTGAAACTCAAGCCTCTCTTTTTATTTGTGTAAAAGTTTATAATTAAAAATCAATTATGGTAATTTCAATATTCATATTGAAAATGCTATTACATTTCACACTTTTTACCCCTCTGTATTTTTTCAAATGTCACTTATAGTGGGTGAAATGATTTTTTTTTTTTTTAAGAAAGAAAATGCTTTGGTGTAGGCTCACTCAACTTCATTTTAACAAATCAAGTCACAAGAAAACATTAGTATATTAAGAATAAGCGGTATTATTGAGGGAATAGAAAAAATTCACAATATACCTTTTGAATCATTGTTTGACTTCTCCTGGTATTCTCAGAATTACTCAGTACACATACACATCCCCTTCCACATCTCATAAACCATCTGCCTCCTTGTGTACCAGGACCAACACCATCTCAATTAGAGTCAGACAATTCACAGACTCTATCTCACTTTTTCTCATAGAAGCTACATCCTCTATTATAGGCAAATTCTACTCCTGGCTAACATGACGTTTGTGCTCTAGTAGCGTGCATGGAATCCTGCAGATATTCTGTACCCTCAGAATTCTGTTACATGGAGCTGCATTGCCCTGGATCACCCAATAAACAGCATAATGCTGGGAGCAATTGCAAAACACAGGCACCATTTTTTTCTTTTGATTTGATATTTGCTATTTAAAAAAAATCAAATTTTCTTTTTTAGAAACATATAAACTTTAATGGATGTATTCATAATTAATTTCTGGGTTAGTATTAATATTTAGTATTTCCAGCCCTTCATCCCTCTCTTCTCCTGTCCTTGAATATCAGAGAAACACTTGCTCCCTCACTTCAACCTCCGGTTCTCGTCTCCTCAGAATGTCCTGCCCTTTCGTGTGTACCCCACTGGATTCCCTTCCTATATACCGTTCTGCCTCCCACTATGGCCCTTGTTTTCATTTACAGTGGATTACAGCTAATTAAAATAGAAGGATTTATCTTAGACATTACTTTATTGGTATTATACAAATATTCCTTGAGTAACGCCTTCCCTCATACATGCACAGTTTGGAAACTTTTCTCAAAGTTTAAACAACTGTCTACACGTCCGATTTTAGCTTCTGTGCATTATTTTTCTTTAATGTGAAAGACATCATGCATGTTTTCAGACTTGTGTCTGGCCTTATGAATAAAACCATGTTTGACTCTGTGCTCTAATTAATGGAGTTCATTTTCCGGCCAGGTCTCTATCGGCAGCCCAGGATGGATCAGGGCCAAATTTCTGAAGTTGGTTGCTCGCTGAGTAGCCTAAACACAGACATATATGCACACATACAGGCTTCAGCAAATGGGGTTGAAGGTGGTCCTTCTGAAACAGCTTCCTTGTAGATGGAAATTTCTTTCTTCCTCCTTTTTAAATCCTCCACATTAAATTATATTTGACATAAAAACTTGCCCAATGTTTTTTTGAGCTTCCATGTCCAGTCACAGGAGATACGGACAACATTGTGTATCTACTCTCACTTAACCAGATACCTTTAAAAACTAATTTTGGATTCTAGGTTAATTTAAGACATTCTTACAACGAGGATCATAGGCAGTTTAAGGTGGTGGTAAAGAGTGCAGTCTCTTGAATGGGCAAGATTGGATCATGACTCAATCACTTCTAGCTATATGACTAGGGCTGTTAACCTCTGTAAACCTGTTTTCTTATCTACAAAATGGAAAAAATGTTAGTACCCACCTAATGGTGCTGTTGTGTAGACTGAATGAAATTTAGCATAGCGTCTAAGCACTCAGTGAACAGCAGATGCCATTATTATTGTAATTATTATTGTAATTTAAGGTCATCTATCTCCAAAATGAAGACTAGGGCTATAATTAAGTGTGATCTGTTTTAACCTAGCTAAAAGTGATCAACAGTCTCATCTGACCTGGCGATATTTTAGCTCACAGGATCTCTGAAATATTTATAGCAGTTCAGGGAAATTCTATCCAGGATTTATAGTAGATGGGAGTGCCTCTCAATAACTCTCTGACAGACAGCATAAGCTGGGATTGTTTTCTTTTTTTCTTTTTCTGTTTTAAGTTTGTAAAACACTATGTGCTTAGATTGAAAATTTACATTTTCTTTTATAAGGTGGAACATTTTATCTCTCAGAAAAAAAAAGTGTTGCAACTATTACAACTAAACACAATACTGTAGTACATGCATTATTTTGAATTGGAACCTACAGATAGTGTATGTGCCTGGGGAAAATCATCTTATGTAACCTTATGGAACAGTGTTTCTGTAGCAACATGAGCAAACATTCGAGCAAACTTGCAGCTCCAAAAACTGCCAGGCACTCAACTGAGGTGACATACTTTCAGATAGAATGACACAGGAGAATGTGGCTTGCAAGAGTTCGATATAGCCTTGTGCATAAAACTTTGAAATTGAAACAATCTACTAAGATGTAAAAGTATTAAAATGCATATGGAGGCTTGTGAGACACACCATTTTAATAATTGTCCTTTTCCAGGGAACACTCAAACCTGATCAGGCGGAACTGAATGCTCTGGAAATTGTTCCCTCTTGAAGGTAAACATCTCAGATTTATCCTTATTTATTCTCAGTCTGTATACAAAAATGGTTCTGTCTCTGGAGTGTCAAAGTTGAGGTTTTGTAGTATCAAAAATATCATATCACTTGGTTATCAAATGGCAAAAATAACTTGTTCTATTTTAAGAACATGCCGTAGGAGAAAATGAGTAGGACCTGATTGCAAGTTTATCTTAGATTTTAGTGTTTCAGCTCTTTAGAAACATAACAAGACTTCAGTTATTTAGAAGTCCCAGCAACAGAATTTTCTACTAATATACTTCTTTGTCCTCTGTTTTCTTACCTGTCAGCCAGAGTTCTGAAACATAAGCATAGTAAAGAGGTGTATTCAAATTATATTCAAAGTTGGAGATTATTAGGAACTCCACATTCTATCTCATATAATGACTTTAATGAAAGTATGTAATTTAATATTTAATATATGTAATTTAATATATTTAATATATGTAATATATATCCAAAAGATACGTATAATCTAAATAGCACTTCAATGTATGAACGATTAACTCAGAGATGGTTATTTACAAAAAGCAACAAAAAAATAAAACTGAAAGGAAGCACTAAGCTTTATTAAAAAAAAAAAAGTCAATACTTTTAACCTAAAAGGAAATGGCTTGCACTTAAAAAAGAAAAGAACCCATTATCAATCAATAAAACATACTCTGTATGAACTGCCACTATTAACTTTTTTTATTCTAGTAAAAGATATTTAAACAATGTAAATGAATTTCTTAAGTTATAAGACATAGCAATACTTGTCAAATCATAATGTAAAAGAATTCATACTACTAATCTAGGTCAGACTGTTAACCTTTAATATAACATTAACAATTCAAGTTCAAGATCATGAATTTAGAGACATGACATATAATATTTGATAAAACTTGACATTTTGCTATAGATACTAAGATAAAAAAATGCTTTTAAATTAGGTGCTTTTCTTGCTAATAGTTTCAGGAAATTGTACTCTATGGTATCACCTTCATTTGGGCTTTAGGCCTCCAATCACATTTGTGGAAAAAAAAAAAAAACACCCAGAGTTTTCCTATTGCAATACTGATCGGTCCTTAATAATATTAGATGAAGTCCAATTTTTTTGAAAAGGTTTTGGTGAATGGAGGTAAGAAGAGTGGACATAACTGACACATAAGGTTTGTCAAGTGTCAAACTGCGAGGCTTCTCATTCATCTTCTCTGAACTCTCACCTGGGTCTCCTTCACGGACAGCTTGTCATCACTGGCTGTGTTCACAGGAGAAGCTCAGTATTTTTGAGTCATCAGGGCCAAATACACACTAGGATTTTATTACTGTGGCCAAATATGTTCTAGGATTTTATTTTCTGGCTTGAATCATTTGTGGGTTTTGACTACTTGAGGAAAAAAAAAATAAATGAATTCACTATGCCTTGCACAAATACTTTGAAAAGGGATGCTCATTCATTTGGATCATGCTTTGTTATTAGACCTTCCTGGATCAAAATGTAACCATTGATCTCAGAATAAAAATATCCTCTTGAAAACTCTAGCGGAGTGGAGGGAAATTAGGAAAAATTGCCTGAAGAATAACTGCCTGTCTTCTCTATGTCATCCACACAACTCTTCTTGACAAGTCTTCTTTTTGCAATTCACACACACACACACACACACACACACACACATTTATATACACACTAACATGAGCACACACATATGAGCACATACATGAGTACTTTCAAATTTATTGGAATGACTAGCCATGTGAATCTCTTTGTATGTTCTGTTTTGTAGATCACAAAAAAAGTCTGCTTTACTATATAGAAAGAAATGTTAGGCTTTCAGTTATTCCTTAAAAGGCCTGTAAATTATATAGGCTAGACCAGAGAATAGAATGAAAAAGAGGTATACTTAACATTCTTCTCTCAGCAATTCAACCAAATTCAGTGTGAGACGCTTAAGCCTGGTATTTCTACCATATTTCAAAAATGTCATACACTGTGAAGGTGAATTGATATTTGTATTAATTAGATAGTTTTTTCTTAGTGAGCCATACATGTGGAAGTTGAATATAGTAGTTTGAAGAAGACTCACCTTTTCAAAATGGGCTAAAGAAAACTTAAAAACTGAAAGGAAACAAGCAACAATCTTGTTGAAAATTCTTATGTTTTTACTTACATAGAGGGCAATAGATTTTGCTATGCTTTAAATTCTGACTTCTCTGATATATCAGAAGGAGCTTTCTAACCTTTTTTTTTTTTTAACCAACCCATTTAAGAGCAAAGTACTATTCATTTTCTTCGCAGCAGAATTGCTTGATGCCAATATATACGGAATATATACAACGATGGTAGTCTAATTGTCTAGAAAATTTAGGCTTAAAAAGCCTTGCTTGAGAGAGAATTCTGGAAACAGGGTCAGTCAGCTTCTCAACTACCAAGCCCATAGTATTTACCTCTTCTGAGCTAAGCAGTGACTTGTCCTCAAGGTCTCTGTATAATCAGGAAACTTTGGAGTCTCTGAGAGGCCCCAAGAAAAGAAAAAATGATGCAGGCCTGCTCAGAGCCTGGCCCCACTGTTGGACGTTCAGCTTCCAGACCAGAAAGGGGTAAATCTTGGGAGAAGCTACAGTTGTGTGAACCTCAGGAACTTAAGATGGAGGCCGATGTTGACTGCACTCAAGTGTGTGTGGACTCCCTGGCTCCCAAGGAGGCCATATGGAGCTGTAAGGGAAGGCTGAGTGTGTATTTATTTTTAAAATATTTTAAAATAATAATAATGATATTAATGAATTACCAATAATTTAACTGTATAGCTCCTACTCAATAATTTCTTATATAGTGCTATAGTAATCTTGTCTTAGTTTTTTTGTGTTTTACCTTATCTGGACACTTATTCAGATTAGAGTGTGCTTTTTAATATTAGTATTCATTTTCATAATTTAACTTATAGTTTAAAAGACTTGATCAGACTTAAATAATAATGAAAGTGTGCCGATCCAATATTGGGCAGCAATCTCAGAAAAGTTTATACTTGCAAGGTCATTTGCCTGATGCCATAATTTCTGGGCCAAACAATGAAGGTTATAGTCATTCAGTGACATTTTTTTTTTAACCTTCTTGTTTATCGTCTTTGAACTTAAGGAGGCTGATTCTCAACATTATTTCTGTGAACTGTGAGGTCCTACAAACTTGTCTGCTCATTTCATCTCTAATTTTCATTCACTCATGTGGTCTCTAATGTTTGACTTGCTTACATTTGTTATAACTTGACAAAAGTCAATATTTTGTTTATAATACAGTATTAACTGTAAGGAATTTAATTTTTTTATGTTTTCAATTGAACTCTGAAAAATCTTTCAGGCCTCTCATTGATCCTTCTGTGTTGGATTAACCTGGTGCCACTCAAATGAAATGTTTTAATTATGAATTTTCTTAAACGATATGAACAATTGCACAATAGATTTTTTTTCTGTATCTAAGGATCTATTATACTAGGAATGCTATTATTAGTTACTTTAACATTTTATCTGGATTAATTTTTTCTGTCACAAACTGTGTCTTCCAGTTCAGAAGGGATTTTTTTTTCCCTCTTAAATAATTTCTTGCCCTGTGAGTTGCCATGGTGGTTAGGTGAGCATAAGCCATTTTAGAGATTTGATGATGGTTTAAAAGCTGGGTTTTCTTCCTCTCTTCTTCCCACATGTGCACAGACACACAGAGCCACATGCTGTACACACATACCACACATCAAGGGCACACACACCACACATCAGGGTATGCACACCACACATCAAGTACATGCACACACACACTGAAAAACACTCGTAATCTGCAGCAGTCCAAGGGAATTCTAGGTGTAAGAGTGTTCGGACCGCCCATAGGAAAGTGGTTTCTTTTCGTTCAGGATCTTTCATGTCAGGATTACTGAGATTGTTAAAAGGTGCGCCATGGTTACATAGGAAGAAAAAAATGCCTGTTCACCAGAGTTCGGTTAGCAAATCAGTATTAGAATTATCATCAGCAGTCATATAAGATCCAGCAGAAACAGAGGTATCATTTTTCTCTCCTATATTGCCAGTAAAACAGTGTGTAATTGCATATGGCTCTGCAAATTATTCTTTACTATCAACTTGGATCTCTAACCACAAGTTCAGTAATTCAAGATTAGAGGCTTAAGTAACATGAGATGTAAAAATTAATACAAGACTAATTTTTAAATATTCCTGACACAGAGGCTGATATAAACGAGCTATTTTTACTGTTCTTTCTGCCAACTGTACTGTCTGAAGACTCTGGCCAACGATTGAAAGCTCTTTCAACTCAGAACTCCCTCAGATGTTCTTTTATGATAAGAAGAAAAAGGAGAAAGCAGAACAGCTTGTGTTCTGTGGTAAATGAAGGGAAGTCAGAAACCATAGCATATAGATTTTTGGAAAACAGAACTTTTTAGAGAGAAAAGACAAAGATTATTAGAACGCTGACCTTGTAATCCAATGTAACCATTCCTAAGGCTAAATCGAAGTCTTTGTGGCACAAATAAAGTGTTAACCCTTAAAATAACATCATCATAATCGTGAACAATAATGGAGCATTTAGACAGTGGTGACAAATGATTTAATTTTAAATTACAGCAGCAACATTAGACTCACACGGTAAACTCTAAGCAGCGTTCCCCCCATGTTTTATCTTGTAGTCGGAGGACTATAAATACTGTATTTTTCTTGTTTGCATCATCACCATAGTAACCATATAACTTATCTAAATTGAGATGCTTTTGAGTATCAGGGATACTATTATTGTTCTGGAGCAACAGGAATAAACCTGTACTGACTGGGGAAAACAAGAATATACTTGTGGTGGAGAAAATACTTTATTATTATACGAGTAGAATATGCACTAGTATTCACCCTACATAGCCTCAGTAGTAGCTTCCAATTCTTTGTGACACAGTCCAAAATTAAACCAGTTCAACTTGTGAAATTTGGTCAGCGTTGAGATTTGTTGCCAGGAGGAAAAGTGATCGAATTTCATTTAAGTTTTCATCACAACACTTTACAAGTTGTGTTCAATGGACAATGATGATATGATCCAGTAAATATCAAAAATGAAGTCTTATGTATGAATTGCAAATATGGTATAAAACAGTGGTCTAAATATAGACCTATCAATGACATATTCCTCAGATGTAACTCCTGTTTTAAGTACCTGTAAAACATTGTGGAAATTCCAATCAAAATATATGTATGAATCATCATGCAGAAATTCTGCGATGTTTCCATATTGTGGAAGGATGTTTATAATAAATACCTAGTCTAAAATTGGAGTAGCCACAACTAATGATGCTGAGAAATTTTTTAGGACAAAAAAATGTGTTGAAAATAGTACTACAATACACTGAAACACAAAGGATTAGACTAAATTTAGTTATTTTCCAATTGCCTACCTTAATTTTTAAGGCTCCTTTTATGTGAAATTGTGGTATTTCACTAAAATGTAAAATTTTCCAAAGTTAGCTTATTTGATCTAAGACAACTAGTAAATACATACATTTACTTTGAGTTTCAATTGAATAAGTTACTTTAAAAAGCTGAACCAGTTGTATGTACTGGCACAATCTGACTCTGTTGAGACATTCAAGTCCAATATTGATCTATAGGTTTCATGGATGAATGAAAAGATTACTGAAACCACAACAAAGAGGCCTGGCTTGGTGGAATAGATCCTGAGAAACTGTGGGTGGATGGTTAAGCCTTTCTGGACTTAAGTTTTCTTACCTATAAAAATGGAAGAACTGGTTTAGATTGTACTGTATGTCCTTTCCAGCTCTGATATCCTATACTTCTGTTCCAGTGATTCAAACCACCAAAACCATTTTGCTGTCATTTGGCCGTTAATCTTCAGATGATTATCCTCTTGACCTTATAAGTACTTACAAAGTCCTACAATTAAGTTTGTGAACTTGTTACAATGATGTCGATAACCTTTTCTGATATCAGAGGGCTTATTCATTATGAATTTGTACCAACTCAACAGTTAACCAAGTTTGAGATTTCTAAGTGTTGAAAAGGCTGCGTAAAAAAGCTAGATGATGGGCTGGCTGAGTGGCGCATTGGTTAAGTGCTCGCTTGGGACACCAGCTCTGAGCAGCAGGGCCCTGATTCGGATCCCACATGAGGGCCAGTGACGCTGCGCCCTCTACAGCTAATATGGTGAACAACAGCTCGACCTGGAGCTGGGCTGCTGTGAGTTGCTGGCGATGGCATAGGCTGCAGTGGGCCTGGTCGGTAGCTGGTGTGCACTTTTGTGAGCCTCCGTCCAATGGCCAGCGAGTGACTGCCTCACTCGGGAAGAGCGCAATGATAATACCAACATGGGCCAGTGAAGCGATGTCCTCCACAACTAGACTGAAGAACAAAAAGGACAGCAACTTGTCTGTTCCTCTTCCCCAATTCCCCAATGCTGTTCCCCTCTCCCAAATCCCCAATAAAATCTTAAAAAAAAAATGCTAGATGACCTGAACTTTTCACCAACAATTCATGGCTCTTGCACCAGCTCACACGGCACTGTCTGTGAGGAGGTTTTGGCCAGTAAACAAATAATTGTATTGGAACACCCTCCATAGTCACCTAATCTGGCCCCCAAAGATTTTTTGCTCTACCGGAAGATAAAGGAAATATTGAAAGGAGAACATTTTGATGACATTCAAGACATCAAGGGTAATATGACGACAGCCCTGATGGCCATTCCAGAAAAAGAGTTCCAAAATTGCTTTGAAGGTGGACTAGGCACTGGCATTGGTGCATAGCTTCCCAAGGGGAGCACTTCAAAAATGACTACAGTGATATTCACCAATGAGGTATGTAGCACCTAAGATGAGTTCACGAACTTAATTGTCCGACCTTGTATGTATCATAGAATGAGTGTCATTGAAATGCATAAAAAATTAACTGTATTTAAAAAAATAATGGTAGGAAAATTTTTGGCTTGGGTTTTTGACATATAAGAAGTGTACCTTTCTTACAGTTTTCCCTCTAATTATCCTCATTTTGGTAATCAGCTGCATATAGTGGCATTCTCTAAATAGTGTGTTTCAGCTGCATTTTTATTTCACTTTTATGTGAGAAAATAATCCAAGTTGGTTCATAAGGATTACTTTCTGGAGAGGCATATAGGAAATTTCTGAATATTTTTTCTTTTCAAAGGTATCTCTGCCAGCTTCAGTGAGATTCCATATGTTGTGTGGTATTTAAAGAGAAACTGCTCTTTAATTTTTTCACAGCTGAACTACCCTATTTCAGATGTTCCAAATAATATCTACCTAAAAATAAGCTGTGAAATAGATTATAAAATTATTTTGACATAATTTACTGAAATAAAAAGGATAGTATTTACTAACATATTATCACACCGTCACATACAAGAGAAGGAGGCTAGTAACTTTGCTAGTTACTAGAGTACTATTTAAAGCAATTGTGTGAACAGAAAGGTTTGTTATATCTCTCTGTCCTCCTTAGAATGACTTCCACACTGAAGAGTTACACCTGGCTGCATGCTTTTTTCTTTGTAGCATTTACAATTATAATAGTAAATTATAATGGACAATATAGAGTCATTTACAATTACAAACACGTGTAATCTTGGTTTTGTGATGACAAATTTAAACATAATTCAAGCGATTTGCATCTCTTCTAAGCATTGTCACTTCCATAATAATTTCAACATGTTCCTTGGTATCCACAGTTCTGTGGAGGCATGAATGGATACCACAGGCAGGGGCTGCCTATAGCAAGGGCTGCTTGTGGGTGCACGATCAGATGCATGAAGCATTTATTAAATCAGATTCTACTTCAGAAGCTTAGTAATCATTGACACTCCAGAGCCTTGAATACAGTTAAGTGTTAATAAATATCGGAAACATAGAAAAGGAGAAATTGCCCTAAGCATAGATACACTCTTAGTATAAATGTCAATTGTATACGAGTATGAGTATACCGCTCTCCTTTTTAAATAAGTGCCCTCTAGACTAAATTCTAATAACTTGATCAATGAAAAAATCAACATAATTAGTTTGAACCAGTTCCTGCTACGCAATTTTATGTATCTTTTTTGTAGTTGTGGCTATTTTTCCAATGCTGGCAGAAAGAGCTTACTTATGGTGCAGCATTTTGTGCATCCTATGAAGGCCTTTTCCCTGGAACCTTAGGAACAATGTAATGTACACAGTGATGCAGTGGTGTCTGCAACTGAATTACTCCATATAATGCTAAGTTAACTTGTCCCTGAGCAACAAATAATGGAATATCATTTCTAAGTAGTATGCCAGGTAGAATCAGGTTGTAAGAATGCTATAGCATATATTTTTAAAGCATCTTATTTTTAAACCCAGACAATGCCATGAAAATCTTGAAAGTACTTATTTATAACTAAAGCAGAA
Organism: Hipposideros armiger; assembly: GCF_001890085.2. NCBI lineage: Eukaryota > Metazoa > Chordata > Mammalia > Chiroptera > Hipposideridae > Hipposideros > Hipposideros armiger. The sequence continues at coordinate 1,553,032 of NW_017731492.1, read as the reverse complement.
ATATATATATATATCTGGAATTTAATCATTCAGTCACAATTTATGTTAAAAAATAAAGACTAGACTAGTCCAGGAGATGACTAAGTCTTAGATTTGCTCTTCTGATTTTTAAGTCTGAATTAAACATAAAAGTTACATCGTATGACATGATGAAAACATAGTTCTGTATATAGGACTACTACAAAGCAATGCTGACACCTACAGAGAATGTATGCAAATATTCAAGTTTAATTGGTATATACCTCATCGATTGGTATTAAAACTTTAAATTCCAGCTATTTGATATGCAAAAACAAGACAACTTCAGTTTGATGTGCTTCATTTGAAAAGGATATTTAATTTATAATAGAAGACTTTTTTATTGTCCTTTCAATAAACTTCATTTTGTTGTAACATTGTTATTTCAGTGTCAAATCAAAATGATTTGATTATTTTCATAGCTAAGGGTGGAGCCTGTCCTACCAGTTCCATTGCTGTGAACCCATCTGCTGATGTCAACTGATGATCTGTGTGAAAGATACTCAGTGAATCACAAACATGTTCATTTTTCTCCTCCTGTGTGTGAATAGTATTTCTAGTGAGGAAGGAGAGCTATCTTCCTCTTTCTGGGAAAGCTAAGATAGTGTTCCCAAATATATTGCTAGTGGCCCAGGAGCATAGTTTGCTGTAATCTGCCCTGGTAAAGTGTTTTCTTTCTTGGTTCTTCAACTGCATGTTGTAGAAGAACTATTCCCCTAAAATTAAGGCATGATGGGAACTTGGTCCAATGAATATTTTTTTTAGTAAGTAAACTCACTAGCCTCTTTAATGAGCATTAGCCAAAGGAAGGCAAAGGAAAAAAAAAACATGTCCTTTATTAAACAACTATTTATTTCACTGCCTAGTTGTCATGAGAAGAAATCAGGCTTCTATAATGATGAACAGTGTCCACTGATTTCAATTTAAAGCTCAGTATCTTACCAGCTATTCTGATAGAAGACATCCCATTTATTTGCTATTAAAATACCTAAGAATAACAATAATAAAAGTTCAGTAGCTTTATTAAGAAAAGGTACAAAGTTTATTAAGAGACAATAAAACTGCTTTAAATGAATATAAGAAACATATTCCTGAATTAGATTAGTACAGAGATGTCAATTACCTCCTAATTAATTTTTAGATTTTATATAATTCTAAAAAAATCTTCATTGAAGTTTTATTTACTTAAATTTGTTAGAAGTTTTATAAGGGTTTTCCAGAGAAATAAATCAATATACACTCATGCTGAGTAAGGCAATCTGCTTTACTCAATTTACCAATTCAAATGTTAATTGCATTCAGAAACACCAAGAATAACATTTTCCCAATATCTGGGCACCTTATGGCCCAGTCAATTAAATTAACCATCACAGGAGCTCATGGGCAAAATTAGCTAACCCATTTTGAACAAGAAGACTAATAAGAGAATAGTGCTAGCCAATAATTATATGCCTTATAAGATGTATATTTCATAATATATTCTATATACCATGTTAAGTGCATATAATATGAAGCCAAAATAAATAGAACAATGTATATCTAGTAGTATAATGGACAGATATTTCAAAGGAACAGAATCTGTAGTTTATAAGTGGACTCTGATATCAGAAACTATTGTGAAAGGAAGAATTAGTCAATAAAATGGTGTTAGGAAAATTTATTTTTCATTTTATTAAATTAAAAAAAAATAATACAAAAAGTAAATTGCATATGTCTTCTGATCCTTAGATTTGGATGAAGAGATCATACACTAAAATGAAATCATGAAGTAAAGAATGATTAAATTAAGATCATAAAAAGTAGAAATTTCTGTGTGCCACAAAAAGACAATGACAAACCTGAGGAAAATATTTATAGTGATTATGGAAAAAAAAAAAGGAAAAACTCTAAGGAAAATCTTAAAAAAAAGTTGAAGTGAAAACTAGGCAAGGATTATAAAAGGTCATTCCCAGAAAAACCAATACAAATATTTAATAAATATTAAAAAATGATCAATACCACTAATAATTAATCAAATAAATTCTGATTAATGTGATAATACTTTTATGCACACTAAAATAGTCAAAGATTAAAAGATTATATTTACTATTGGATCGGCACATGGTGCAAATATACTCTCATACACTGTGGATAGAATATTAACATCATAAAACCTTCTGAAAAAATAATATAAACATGGACTTAAGTAATAATCACACATTTTACACTAATTTTACTATATGTTTTTATTTTTGTTAAATTATGCTAATGAATATATTCAAAGGAAATAACAAAAGTAGCTTAAGATATAAGTTGAAGTGCAGGTAAGAATGTTTGTTGAAGCACCACGTAATTGGGAAGAGTCTAAATGTCCAACAGTTGAGAGATGGTGAAGGTGATTTTGCTGCTTCCATAGGGGAGAATATTAAGAAAATATTTTCAAATACATTTTAATATGTCAGTCTGAAAATCCATTGAGATAAGAAATATGGCTACAGCATGGGTTAGAGTGAGGGTGGGGAAGGCTTGTTAGGATTTAAGAGCTTAACTTGAACATGCTAACTTTGAGATGTAGAATAAGTATCCAAATAAAGATTGGCTATTGTGTATATGAGACTTGAGCACAGAGGGGAGCTATAAGTTTGAGAGTTAACATATCTTCTTGACCTTTCTATTTCTGTTTCTAGCATTCTGATCATTTAAGTTAGAACTCTTTGTGTAGGAGTCGTCTCTTCTTTTCCCTTTGCTGACCCTTTCCACTGAGAAATAAAATTAATCTGGTTTGTCAAAATCTACGAATTGCCCCTTATAGTAATTCATTTGCTTAATGGAGTATGTGATACTCCATTAAATGGACTGACATTTTCACTGTCATGATTGTGACATGAACTGTAGCAATAGTTTCCTCCATACCCTTCACTTTTGAATAATTCCTGAAAACTACACCAGATTAATTTTCCCCAAACTATTGAATTTATTATCTCTCTCCAAATCTTGAATGGCTCTTCATTGTCTGTAATATGAACAATTGTATAACTTATGCTATTTTTTTTCCCCTTAGGTTCCTTTCCTCTTCTTCCCAATATGTAACTCACTTTCCAGGCAATCTATATCATTAGCTGTCACAAACATTCACAGTGTTGTCACAAAACCAACCTTGGATTATTTGTTCCCATGGGCTGTAACTTCTCCCTCTCTTCGGACAAAATGTTTCCTCACACGGACCTTTTCATGATTCCTATTTTCACCTTTTAGATTACACTTATCCAATAGCAACCTATATTTTGCTCATTTGTTAATATGCTTTATTTCATGTCCTAATTTGAAGTTATTTTTAGCAAAATTGGAGACTTTTAACATCCCTATCTTGAACAGATCTGTCCAGCCAAAAATTAAACAAAGTACAATAACAAAAACAAAACAAAAAGCAAAGGTAGTGATTGACTAATATAAATTGTCATTAATGCATACAAATTGTTTCTTATGTTCAGCTGAGAAAACCTGTTCCTTCTCCATGCCTGTGGGACTTTTGCAAAGCCGGTTATATTTCGGTCACACACAAAAAAAATCTTAATACGTTCCAAACAGCAAAAATGTATAAGATCATCTTCTTTGATCATGATGTAAAAAATAAAATAAAATAAAAATTAATAATAAATTGGTTTTAAACAGAATACTTAAAAATTCAGGTACTTTGAAATTAAAAAAAACATAATTTTTGAGAGAAATACAATAAATTAGGAAAAAAACTACATATTGTCAAAAATCATTACAATGAGAAAAATATATTATAAGCCTTATGAAATATTGCCTGAGCTACTAAAAGAATACTTCATGTGCAAGAAATAGTACTTAACTTGCTCAATATCCATTTTAGCTTCAAATTAAGGGGTGTTTTCTGAAAGACAGGCACTAGAAAGCCAAAGACAGACTTACTTTTACATGACTTTCTTGCAACTAAATTTTTGGATGTAAAATGGGTTCCTTTAAAGATGCACTCTTATGAGTTTTAGAGCAGCACTGTCCAGAAAGAAATTTAGTGTGAACCATATATGTAATTTTAAAGTTTCTAATAGCCACATTACAAGAAGTAAAATGAAAACAATTGAAATTATTTTTTAATAATACATTTTATTTTACCCAGTATGTTCAAAATATTATCATTTCAACAGGTAATCAATATTTTAAAATTGGGATTTTTACATTCTTTTTTTTCCCCATTTACTCTTTGAAATCTGGTGTGTATTTTAAACTTAGAGTATGTCTCTATTTGGACTAACCACATTTCAAATGCTCAGTAGCCACGTGTCTAACGGCTACCAAGTTGGGCAGCAGAGTTCTAGAAGATGAAAATGAGGAGAAGCAATTTTCTGCTGCTGAGGCAGTTTCTGCTAGTAGGCATGGTGGTAGTGAGGTTGCGTTTTCTGTAGCAGTGTTTCAGAGATGCCTCAGAAATAGGTGTGGTAGACACAATAACTTCCTAATTTCTGGGTCAAAATTAAGGGGATGTGTTCTTGAAATCAACATTTCTCATGATGTCTTCCTAATTCCTCCCTTTGTGATTGTATCAAATGTGGTACCTCCCTTGGCAGGCCAATTTTGTGGTCTTCTTCTGGGGTCACTCCTGGCGAAAATCAAGACTGCGTCTTCAGACTTTTTAATATTTCTCTAAGCATACAATTCCACCAAATTTCTTTCTGCTTCAGATAGAACGGTTTTTGCTCCTGCAACTTAACTCCAAATGGTATATTACTTAATCATAGATCTCTGCATGCTTAAAGAAGTAGAAATAAATGTACTGAAGGTTTAAATTTAAAAAAAAGCAAACAACTTTGATAAAATGAGCATAAAATGAAAAAGGAATTAATAATGGAAAAGATAAAGTCACTAAAATAAGAAAATCTTTTTGAATAGTCTAATAAGTAAATACAAGCTATATTGGAAATGCATGACATTGGAAATGAAGAGAGCGAGTTGTACAACAACAAAACTAAAAATTATAATACAACACTGTTTACATCAATGGCTATAAATTTGGAAATCTTGGCTAAACAAATGTAATAAACACCATTATTTTCTAAGAATGAAATTCTCAAATTTGACTCAAGATATAGTAAGAACCTGAATGTCTGTGAAAGAATCAAGCATCTCAAAATGGTGTCATTTTCAAGTAACTCAGAAGATAGAATACCATTTTTATACAAAGGAATGTCCACTAATAGAAAAGTCACTCTTCTGCCATTCTTGTACCAGATATACCAGATGGGAAAACCTGAAAAAAAAAAAAAAGTTAGCTGAGCTAAGACTAGCATCTTTAAACTATTTAGGTTGCATGCTGCTAGCCTCCAATGTTTAGAGCATTCAGCACCCAGAAATACTTATAAAAGTTAGCAGAGAGAAAAACCATAATTTTCAGTGGTGAAAAGTATAATCTAACCATCCAAAATGGTGTGAACATACGATTTTTCTTATAGCAAACTGGGTACGTGATACAGAAAAATAGCTAATGCTTATGGATGCATACTGTTTGACAATTTAAAAGAAGCAAATTCTTTCTCCAACTTATTGGCACTGTCAAATTGAGTGTACCTTTCAATTCAGCTAACCAGTAAAGTAGATAATAAAATTACTCAAGAGAGAGAGGCCATCTAGCATGTGATTATGAATTATAAATTAATGTTTACTCACTATTCTTTAGTTACTGAAGAAGCTGGTACACAGAACCTATTCTATCCCGCATTGTGTGCATAAATGGATGAATAAAACAAATAGAAAATGGTGTACAATGTTCAGATTTATACTTATTTCTTTAGTCATTATTTATGGGGATGTAGCCATTTTGAATGGTCATGGTAGCCAAATAATCAGCTCCTGGGTAAACGATTTATTAAAACATACTTGGCTTCAGGTAAGAAATAATAACTTTTCCATTTTATTCCCTGGAGGACATAACAGAATGTGGGTTGAACTGAGTTGGAAATACAATTAAATTAAATTTAGTTCCCTGAATTGGTTTACTTTTTGGGTCAGGTTTTTCAGAGATCAATAAAATAACCACTACCACCAACAGCAACAAATTCTACCACATGATCTTTGAATAGCCTTAAATCCATTACTAACGTCTCTCTAAGTAACGAGAGAGCTGTTGAGTGACCACGCCTGCTGATGGCGTAAGGTAGTGGCCAAGTGAACACCAGCAGAGCATTCTGGATGTCATTGGTCAGTTTCCCTCCATACATTATTTAGAAGAAAATGCCTTTAGCCATATCCTTTTGTATGTGGAGACATATGTGCAGCTGTGCAACACGGCTCCCAATGGCAGGCTGCAATGTACCTCAAGTATTTTCCAAAATACTAACACTCACATACACACATTATAAAGAACTTGTGACAACTACAGACTCAGTAATCTAGCTCAGATCCTGAATCAGAAACATAAAAAGAAAATTCAGTCTATACCCAAAGAAAATGAAAACAGCTAAGATTCTTACTGGCTCAGAGAAGAATGTGGATTTCCAACGTAGTTAACCGTTTCAATTATTTTGGAGGTGAGATAGCTGGATGTGACCTGTGATCATTTTGACTGATTTGATTCTGATGACTCATGCTAACAAAGTATCATTAAAAGATTCAAATAGCTGATTTGAAAAATTAATATGAATTTTCTGGCTGAATGTAACCTCATTCCATACGTTCTGCTTAGTTGAATTATATTGATGAATCGAAATTACTTTTTCAAAATTAATAATTATAGAATTAGAATCTAGCCCAGTATTGCCAAATATGATGGAGGAAAAAAAATCATGTAAATCCTGATTTTTTTCTTATTTAATATTCTTGAGTGTAAAAACCAATTTATAAGAATTTTAGGAAGCCTGGTTAATAAGAATAGTTCTATGGCTGTTTAGACTAAATTCCTTACCTAAAAGAATGAAAAAGAGAGAAAAGATAATCAGAGCAAAGTTATAATATGGCCAAATTTAACTAAATTTTGCTGTATTAACTAAATAAGACAAAATGTTGTCACTGTATGGGTAGGAATCTTTACGACATAATGAAAATCACCTTCACACTCAAATCTCAGAAAAATTAAATTTACATATACATAGCTACATATAGATATACATATACTGTATCTAATTTAAAGTTATGTAATCATAGTTCAGTATTATATATGCTATATTATATGTGTATGTGAGTGTAGAATATTGCTGTGGATAAATATTTATAGCTGTATTTCTCAAAAATGACCCTGGATAAAAATTTTTAAGAGATTGTAAAAAGAAACCACTATGAGATTCAATTAAATTAAATACATTTATTTACCCTGGTCTGTGTGTGTGTGTGTGTGTATAATAAAAATAAAATATATATCTCCAGAAAAATATTTATTTGATCAAAGAATCTTAACTTTATTTCAAGAAGAATTTTCAATTGAATTTATGTTTCTTGGAACATCCTCAAATGTTACAGCATTAAAGAACTATGGAGTGTTCCAGGTTTTCTAAGTGAGGATGAATTTAATAATTCCCATATCAACTGTAGCTCTGAAATGTTGAAAAGCTATATATAAATGTTTAAGTGTAAAACATTTAAATATAAACATTTATTTATACCAAATGCTCTGATGTAAACAACACCTTAATATGTTCACTGTTATTAACAATAGAAAGATTAAAATACAGAAAGTTATAAAAATACACGTGAAATTTGGGAAGAATTATAAGATTATTACCTAAGGTAGTATCTAAAGAGAGGATATTTTCCATCTTTGTATAATAGATTAAGTAAAGGCTGAAACAAGGCCAAGATAACTAGAATTTAGAAAGCATCAAAGAAAGCAGAAAGGTGCTTGCCTACTCCTTTTTCAATCTCCCTCATATTCTCTTTTAAAGTCGAACACCCCTATAAACTTTTTTTCTTTATTTCCTAATGGGAAAATGATAATTTTTAATAGAACTTCTGTAACTTTTCATTTGTCAGGGTATTTATCATATTGTATCAAGTTATACCTGCCTTTTACCTTATTAGATTGTACATTAATCTTCCTGTGTGTATATTGTTAATAAATATATATTAACCTCAAACAACTAGGCATCATTATATAGTTTATAGTTATTACAAATAAACTTTTCAGAGTGAGCAGCATGCCTGGTGCTACGCCATTAGTTGTGACAGTAAAGGCCATGGTATTTTCATACGTGCCTTACATATTTATTTATGCATTTATGTTTTTCATTGAAATTGTTTTAATATCTTAATTTTTGAAAATAGTATATATTTTATAGGGTTAGTCAAAATACAGTATAATTGTATTGTTCTAAAATTTGAGGATATAGTTTGCAAAAATGCTTGCTGAAAAACAATTGTCAAATAACTGTCCACTTTCAATTATTTGTAAAATATAGAAGCACATTATTTTCTTTTTTCCTTTGATACTCAACTTATATTATTATTGAACTTTTCACTGTTTTTCCTTTCATTCATATGCATTTTTATGTTTGTATTTTATAGTAACTGAAGGTACTCTGATGGTAATGAAATTTCCAGAAAATTTGAGGAACGTCTTCCAAAGGTATATATTTTAAAATATTTTCACCCTCTCAAACCTGGATTAATGTTGTGATCTGAATAAAGAGAAAGTATTTTATGAGTCTTGCAGAGGTTTATTTCTTTATCTGCAGTTCCTGTAGGGATTCACACAGGGTAAGGAAATTTATGTTGGCTGACAACTTCTGGTTCTCACTAGAGGTCGCAGGATGTCAAAAAACTGACCAGCCAACAGGGATACAGTTGCCAAAGTTATCTGCATAAAGCATCCTCTATGTACAGTCCTGGTAATGTCTTAGAGAGCACTTCAGTTAGAACCCCATACTGTAAAGTACACTAAGGTCTATTAACACGTAACTCCTGCGTTGTTTCTTTCTTTGAAACTAAGAGTTTCAACTTCATACAGCCTTTGAAGACTATTAGAAAAACAGGATCTGAAAGTTAGTTTAACATTCTCCAGAGCAAATGCTTCAACAAGTTAAGGTTACCTGACGACTTAGATTATTATTAGATTTTTCTCTTTTATGAAGTGTTAGAGATATTTAATTACTATCACAATTAATGTTATAAAGTCAACACTTACAAAGTCAGTATTTCCTTACTAGTGTTAGTTAATGATATTGCTACAAAAGGAGGTAATATTGCCCTCTCCTTTACTTAACATGTTGTAATAGCTTTCACATGCAAATATTCCTTTGGTAATCTTAATTTTCAACTTTCCTCATATACAGGACCTTCAATATTCAAGCTCTGAGGTGGAGCTCATACTTTTGATATTTTGCCCATCATATTGACTATTAGAACATTAACACAAAACCATCCTTAAATATATATAAAAATCTCTCACAATTGTGGTACAAAAGTACTAGTGTAAATCCTCAGAGAACTTTTGAATGGAAAAAATCATTCAGAAAACTTACAGAATTGAGTGACATTGTTAAAGGACTAATCTCATGGAAAAATATAACAATTGGGGAAAACAGATTCCATCTTTGATAGAAATTCTGGAAGGCACAGGAAATCTTACAGGTCAAAAAAATTGTCATCACTTCAGCTGATAATAGTTGACATTTGAAAGAAGAAAGGACTAATTTTGCAATAAAATAAGTTCTAGTGAGCTAAATTAAAATTTATGATCACATTATTCACTTTGATGTTTACTTTGGGAAATTATGTATTAAAAATAACTCAGATACTTAGGTCAAAGCAGTAAATACCAGTTTAGTTAGGAGCAAGTTAATTTGCTGGGGGAAGAAAGGGGTTGGAAGAGCCCAAGCTAGTAACTGGTATACTTTGATATTATGCTTTTTTGTAGAGTTAAGATCATTAATTGGCATGTCCTCTTTTTATGAAGAGCTTCTTGTTTCATGATAATATTGCTTATCCTTTGAGAGCATATCCTGTGAACAGAGGCACTTATATACTGGGTTATTAGAATAAAAATGGCTAATAAAATGTCCCACTACATAGTGAATTAATTGCTCTACTAATTCCTTTCCTGTTTTACTAGTAATTAAGAGCAAACAGCTAGGTTCTCTGCATGTGGGCTGATGATTTCAAAAGAGTCAGCCATAAACTTTGCACTGATTTTAAAGCCAAACACATGACAATTTCCATTTCTCATAGCAATTGTTGTTATAGAGCTAAAAAAACAAAGGAGAAGCAACTCATTTTTACAGGTTATCTAGAAATGTTGAAATCTTTTGATATTCGTTTTGAAATTGTTGAAGTGTTTTATTTTAAAAGGGAGCTGTACTTATAAATTGTTCTAGCAATAGATTTAGTTACTTTTTATGTTAACGTCAAAACCCATATGAATGGGCAGACTTTTTTTTAATCCTTCTGAAGAACAGCCAGAGGAAAAAAAAAAGATAGCAACCCTCTCCAACTCTCTTACAACCAGAATATTTAATAGTGAAGAGTGAGATACTAAGCACACAGCCTTACAATGAATTGTAACCTCAACTCACAGATAGTGGTGTTTTTAGAGGAGTGGTAATAAATTTGGAAAACGCTCGGTATAACCTTCTATCAAATACATGCTAACTAAAGGAGAAAATTATCCAGAAATGTCAGCATTTTCCCTGCTAGCAAAAAATGAAAACACCACACCTATTTTCATCTGAAATAGCTAGATAATTCAGGATGAGGGGCGCTTTCAAGATCTTGTCTAAGTAATTAGCTTTGGATCGCTCAGCTCTTCTGTGTATCCTGGCAAAAGCACTGTGGATATTCTAGTGCTCTACTGACCTGTGAGACAATCGGAATCCATTTAGACAGTTGATATCCCTGGGCCAACTGCTCTGCTCTGTTGACAAGATCTTTTTTTTTTTTCTTGTCAGACATAGAGTAAATCTGAATGAAAGCTTTCCCCAGGAGGTGAGGAAGAGGAAAAACATGAAGGAAATTGTCCCCTCTGAGTTGAAGCTACTTCAGCATCTCAGATTTTTTGAGCTGCTGTTGCTAGCCTCAAACAAAACATGTTCACCTATTTTAGGGACCATTAGTTAATGTTGTTTGAATGCTTTGAAGATGAAAAGCAATAAATATATAAATAAACTCACCTCAAATGCTTCATATTGATTGGAGGTTGGTTTTATAGTGCAAAACTATTGCTTTAGGGGTTGCAAAAAATGACCCAAAGTGAATTATAATGCCTGAAGATGAAGGCCAAGGTCATTAATTATTGCCACCTGAAAGCCCCATGCAGCTTACAAAATAAATTTGGCCTGGCTTCAGAACCAGGGCAAGAACACAATGGAGAGTTCAGAAATACAGAAAAACTAGAGTTCAAGTGCAGCTGCATATTATAAATAGAGTTAAATAAGTTATAAAATAACTTGGTGATTTTACAATGCATGATAAAAACTGAAGTCTCACAAGTTTTAAATATATGTCAACCAATTACTCAAAAACTAATTCCAGAAGTTAGCAGACAATGTCAGCTTTTTCAGTTTAACTCATTTCATCACATTGTGTTTTTATTTATTGGTTACTGAAAGATATTTGCTATGATAAATCCAGGTTGTCAGAAATTTATCTTACGAAAGTATATTAATAAAGTTATCTATGAGGTATTTCTACCATTTGGACATTTAATTGTTTATAGGTAGAGAATGGAAAGATAAAATCCTGAAGTAATTGAGTTCTGTTATAGATATAAGCATTCTCTTCTTTCAGTCTTTATTCATATTTTCTTTTTACTGGTGAAGGAATAATCTTGTTTTTTCTAGCCATTTTATAGCTATGAATTATAAAAAAATTATATGAATTATAACTTACATACATTTATATAAATTATTTTTTATAATCTATAACTATAAAATTAATGAAATTTCTTGGTGTTCTCATGAATATTTATTTGTATTTTTCGGCAGAGAAGAGGTGAGGACTTCATAGCCACTGAGCTCCTGTCATATGCCAAGCTCCATGCTAAGTGATTTATGTACTTGATGTGTTTGCGTCACAAAATAACCGTATGAGGTAAGCATTTTATTCTAAAGGTGAGAAAAATAGAGCTAAGAAATGATTAGTGTCAAAAAACATCTACCAAGTAGAGCAACAACGATTCAAAGATGTCTGATCCCAAACCCTGCTTTTACATTAAATGGATAGATTTTTAAAATTAATTTTCAGTCTCATTCTAGTGTTAAATATTTCCAGTGATGGAATATTAGAATGTTAGAATTTTACTTAGGTTGCTGAAATAGATTCAATTCTATTTTTGTCCATAAAAAAAGTTATTTTGCACTTATATGGGTAAGTAAGGTCTTTTGTGGGATTCATGAACAGAAAAGACATGGCCTCTCTCATGGAAAAGATGTGTGTAAAAAAGATGTGGTCTTGATTAGATCAATGACTTTAATGCAAGGTAGAGGCATTTCTGTCTAGAATATAATCTGGAGAGTCAGGAAGGATACAATGCAAAGTGAAACTTGACCAGGTGCTCGAAGGAAGACTGGGATTTAGCTGGGGCTGGAGGTGCTTGGCTACCACCAGACACACAGTTCTCCAGTGTACGGTGCTTGTCTGATAGATTAGCAGGACTGCAGGGCCCCAAAGAGTAACTAGCTGAAGGAGCCAGTCGAGGGTCAAAGATTATGAGGTGATAGTAATATGTTTGTGAATGACTCACTCATTCCAACTCTTATTCCCTATCTTCAAAATAGCATAAGGTCAGAAGAACCTTGGCAAGTGATTGACCTGGATAATGGGCCTTATGGAGTTTGGGTGTTCCTTTTTCATAAGAATCTGGTACTTCATTTTTATTTTCTAAATTAAATTATTCTCATTGCATTGTAAGTCTATGGTATGTTTAATGAAAGCTTCAGTGTCTTTTTTTTTTATTTCCATGAATTAAGTAGAATGAAATAATGTACACATTTCATTTGATAGGGAAATTGCATAGGAAAAATTGGGAGACCTATCTTATGCTCGTAATGTGAAAAAAATGAAGACAGCACTATATTAACTAAATTAAGGTGACAGAAAATGGCCAGATGAGAGGCATTATATATTTCAGTTACAGAAGTATGTTATTGGGAAATTTTTAAGCAACACCAGCAATGTTACCTAACTTTTTATTTTAATTTGGTAGGTTTTGTATTAGTGGAATTTTTCAAATAAAAATGTCCTAGCTTTATTTAATTCGTAACCAGGTGTGTGTGTGTGTGTGTGTGTGTGTGTGTGTGTGTGTGTGTGTGTGTGTATAAGCTTAATTTCTTGACTGGCAGCTCACAATGTACAGGCTTTTCTCATAGATCACTAGGAAAATGTCAATAATAATAACCACCTTTTTAATGTGCTTACACCTGCCAGGAAGTACATTAGATACATAATTTTTCTTAATTTTCAGTTCAACCCTATTAGGTATTGCATTTGTTGCAAAAATTAGGCGAGTGATGTAAGGGACCTAATTTGCCCAAGGCAACACAACTACTAAATGTCAAAATCAGACTTAGACTGTGTTTTCTGTTGGCGAAACTTATGTTCTTAACCAGATGGTCTGCTGCCTCTCTCCAGCATACCTTTGAATGAGCTGCTGTGTCTTAAGAGTTATACCATTTAGGTCACATTGAAGGAGGAGAGGCCTCTTTTCAAATAATGTATTTGGAGGGGCTGGAAATAATTTGGCTTTTGAGAACTCACTCAAGATGATGATAATAGCAAACAGATACCAAAAGTTCACTATATATTCGTCACTGCACGCACAGCGCATAGAGTAACTAACATAAACTTTATAAGAACTCTGTGAAATAATATTACCCCTAAGATTATCTCTGGCTGATGGATGAGAAAACTGAGGATGCACAAGGTTAAAAAACGGGGTCCAAAGCAATGGAGCTAGTGAGCAGAGAGCCGGAATTTGGATTGAGGGGCTATTTCCAAGTTCTACACTCTCGTGCTCCCACCAGCTAGATGTTCAGAGGGTAACAGTGAGGATTCAGTATAGGTGTAGAGGTTGCACGGTTGAATATGACTCAAATCTATGAACTCTACCAGGTGGGATGACGACCCCTTTCGAACTCCACTCCTTTCCCTTCAGTTATTTCCCTTTGGCAAAGCTGATGCCTGAGTAAAGAATACAATCATTTCCAGATGGCATTAGGTAATAATATGTGGTTTCTGAACAAACAAGTCAGTGGCTCTTCTTGAGACTTACATAGCAAGTCACGCCTAAACAAACAAACTAACTAAAAGTGCTAAGAGCAAATGCACGCAGCTTCCGTGTCCAAACATAGCCTTGCTGCATTGGGGGCCTGGAAATGAGGATGGGTGATAAGAAGGTAAGAGGAGGAATAGACTGAAGTATAGGTGTGATGGAAGGTGCAAACATGTTGTTGTCCATAGACAGTGTGGGGTAAAGGGACATAGGAATTGAATTAGATCAGTGTTTATCAAGCATTGCTTAACCTTCTTGTGCTACTGTTATTGTTGACTTAATATCATAAAGCAACTAACAAGTTTTTTAACCTAAGCATAATTATAAGTAACATATATGCAATTGCACATTTGTAAATGATTATGTTTTTCTAATACACATACACATATATGTAACCATAATATATTTTTTATAAGGTTTATCGCTATTACCTAAAACCATTGCATGTAACCATCGGTGGTTTAAGTACCACACTTGGGCCACCCAACTAGAATTAGGACATGCTGATCTCTTGCCTTGTCAGTGAAAAAAACATAACTTTGCAAGAAAATATATATAAAAAGCAACAACAACAAGAAAATGCATATGAGAAAGGAGTAGAATTGCTCAGGGCTGAGAGAGCGCCTAAGAGGAAAGATGGTAAAACAAAGTGTTATGCACGCTGTAGAGGGTCACATCAAAATGGGGTGAAAGGGGCTGTTTAAAGGTCTGAAGAAGCCATAAAAAACAAAGAGTATCTGTGCTCCCCATAGCCAGAGCGCTCTAGAGACCTGGGTTGTACAGCAAACTACCAAGTATCAAGGAATAACCAGAGACTCTTAGTAGCCCTATTCAGACCAGAATCCATTGCAGAATGAAGGTATTTTTCTTTTCCTGGGAGATGTGTGTCTTTTCTTAATACACAGACAAACAAACACTTTCTTTAGCTTTTGCTGTGAAGCAAATATTGCTTTCTGTTCACTTTTTTATTCTGTCTGACACTGTATTTTTTACTTAGGACACAGCAATAAGCCCCAAGTTTGACTGAATGTAATGTCATCCTGATTATCGAAGGTTGGGGGCATCCTGCAAGAGTGATACATAAAATAATGTGATATAAAAACAATCATAGAATATAAGACCTTAAAAAAGGAAAGAATATGGGGAAGTCAGTGTCCTCTTCGCTTAAAAATATTTGGCATATAGATTAATTCAGAACAACACTTTTAATACAAAGTAGGATTTAAAAAAATGCCTTACAGTAATAGGTTGAACCATATGAAGTTTGCTGTTTTTGACCTGCAATTAAGACAATTTCATTGGAGTCAATCTATATACATACTGTTTGGTTAACAGGTTAACTGTGTTTATCAGAGGAATTGGGTGAAATCAAGGGAGAGAGGGGAAACACATTTTACTTCACACACATTTGAATTATTATAATTTTTTTACAGGGGATATGAGGGGAATATAGTCATTTATGACTCGGTTTCATAACAAGACAATCACAACTAGCTTTTTACAAATTGACTAGATTTGAAGAAAATAGACATTTCTAATTGACATTATCTACAAGGCAAGTTTATTGTCATTACTGTGATAGCAGACAGGACATACCCACTGTCGTAGAGGGTACCTCTTGCTTTAGCTCTTTTGGGTGGTTTTATTCCTGAGAATTGTTGGGAGTTAATGGGGTCCTGTTTCAGGTGGCAATGTCTGGTCAAGGGCAGTTGCCAGCTAGGAGCCAAGGTCACTTCAGTACATGCTTAGGAATCGGTCTCTTTTTATCTTCCTGAGGAGACTGGATTCACATAGTGTACATGTATGTAGCTACATTCTGACAACACTCAACTCCCTTCTCACATGCATATTCTTTTTCTTTCTATTTTTTTTCCTATTTTTTTTTTCAAGTTCTTGCAAATTCATGTTTTTTCATGGACAGGGCAAAATATATTTTTAGTTTGCAATCATAGCAACCATAGAAATAAATTAAGTGTAAAGGTATATATTTTATTATTATAAACTTAGATTCAATACATATTTAAAAATAATATTTAAAAATAAATAAATCAGGGGTTGAGGTCTTTGATGTAAGTATTCCCTGCAAGTATTTTAGCTATAAAGAAACATTTCTGTATTTTGATTTGAGGCTCTACTATGTTGTCATTCTAACTCTGGATTATAAATTTTATAAAAGTATAATAATAAATTCTTTAAGGAAGACAGTAGGCATCATTATGTAATAAGGCAGATGTCCTTATATGGTATCACTTTTTCAGGACAATTGAATGAGACATATTTATTCCTTTAAGTAAGTAAGTAATGTATAAGCAAACTCCAGGTACAAATTCCTGCAAACTTGCATATAATCAAATAGTCTAATGAGATCTTTGCTGACATTAGGATTAACAAGGGACATTTTAAAGGTCTGGGGGTAGGAAATTGGAACACTGTTAGCAGCTCAAGAGTAAAGATCTATCTCCAAAAGAAAGTCAAATTTTCTAGGCTTTCAGATTACATTCTGAAATGGCTAATTAGAATACATTCTTGTTTAGCCCTGCACTAGAGCAACACCATTATTAATTATGCAAACATTTTTTTTGATGGATAAACGAATTTGAGAATGACTCAGCAAGAGTCTTGAAAATCAAATACTTCTACCTGCTTGAACCTGTTCTTTTCAAATGTGCTCCCCTTCTCTGTGAGCTGGGGGTTAAAAATTTGAGGTCTACACATGGGAGGCTTCATCACTGGCATGGCATCCGAGGAAGCCCATTTGGCCAACCAGTTCTACTTAGTCCTGTCATCCTTTTACTTTTAGTTTAAATTGGAAATTGCTGATACTTCTTCAAGGTTAGCCTCTAATTTTTCTTTAACAAACATAAAACCTGGTCAAATCCCATAACCAAAGACTGGGTCTACCTGTCAAAGGTGTGTGTGTGGGGGGGAGGGGGGGTGGGTAGATGTCTGTGTGTAGTTATCTTCATATTTCCCACTAGATGAATCTGTATGTTGATGGTAACTTGGGAAAAGGGGGGGGATTTAAATGTTAAATAAAGATGTAAAGGCAATAGAAGATTTTTTACAAGTCCCTGATAAAGTGACAGTTCAAGATTTAGTTGGAAAAGGGAAGGGTCTCAATCACCAGTCCTTTGGAAATTTGGGCGTGACGTCGTCTCACCTATTTTGGAAACTACTTGCAGATGTGGGGAAACCTCTGAATTGCTCACAACAGGGGTTTTGCCGAGATTTCCTCTGATTTTTTTTTTCCTACCCAATTTCCCACAACCTGTGTTTGTCTTGCATCTGCTAGGCTGTCATGTGGTTTACCTCGCTGTTCCTGCTGCCAGCTTTTACACACTCTCCTCTGAAATAAAACAACTCAAGCCCAAGGATACTGAGCAACTAATTCTGGGCATGGGCGCCAGAACTGTCATAGAAAATTTGCTTCCCGAGTATTCCTTTCCAACTTCCCTTCCTGCGCCACGTGAGCCAAAGCGCCAGCCCATCAGCAAGGTCTTAGCGTTTCCTGCTGCTGCAATCTGTAACTTGACTTTGGATTTTTTTTTTTAAATTGCAGTTTTGAGGATCGTGGCTCTTAGCGAAAGTTTTTGTTTATGAGACTTTTAAAGGGATCCATTTCTTTACCTAAGTCGCGGAGGCTCTGACAGTTACCCTCTTCTCCTGGGCTGCACTAAGGTTAAACGGCTGCAAAGGAAAGAAACACACTCGCTGTTTATTTGGGGGGAGGGGAAGTAGAGATTTGTAACTAAGTTATCACGATCCCTTGTGTCACCCCCGGTCTGGCACTTAAGACTGATACATACATCATCTATTAATTGCTGTCGCAGACAGAGATACATAATATATTTATTTTTATCTTCAGTAAAATAGAAATGGAATTGTCAGCGCGCTCGCGTCTGTTTGTTTGTAGAAGGCTATCAAAAGGAGTCAGAGAGGAGGCTGTGGCCCGGATCCTGACCCTGATTGTATGAATAAGTAAGCAGGATGCAAGTGATTGGGTTAGATGCTGTGAAGAATTTTTTTTTTTCCAAGTTAGGAAGAGGGTAAAAAGACAGCCTGGGGGGAAAAGGGCAAACAGTGCATCCCCAAATCTTCACACTTTTGCATCTCCTTGCAGTCAGTTGCTTTGCTGGCTTTTGCAGGCTTTTAAGGTCTCGCGGCGTAGACATGCCTGCCCCCCACCCCCTTCCTCGGTCTCCCCTTTCAGTTCAGATGTGCTGATGTGCAGACCGGATTCATCTTCCCGGAGCGGCGGCAGTGGCGGCGGCAGGCGCAGGCGGCAGCGGCTCGCACTCGGCTGCCGGGTCCTGGCTTTGGCGGGGGCGCAGCACGGGAGCCGGAGCTCCGGTGGCAGCTGAACCCGTGGGGCGCCGCTTGCCCAGCCGCAGCCGTGGGAAGTTCGGCCGCCAGAAGGACTACCTGGCAGGCTGCGAGCGCCCGCTCCGCAAGAACCGAGTTTGCCCGCAGCTGCCCCTCCCTGCCTCCGGGAGCGGAGCTTCTTACCTGCCCTCCGCCCACCCGCGGGCCCCTCGCCAACTTCTCTCTGCAACTGGGGGTAACAGGCAGTTCTTGCCCTCTCTACTGTCCCAACGGCACCCGCATGTCTCCGGACACCTGAACACCCTGGTCCCGCCGAGAAGCCTCCCGGTGGGAGAGAGGCACTGGTCCCCCTCGCCCCGCGCATCAACGCATACCGCGGACGCTTCACCTCCCAGTCCAGTCCCCTCCTTTTCCTCCAGGGGAGGAGGATGGGGTTGGAAACGCTTTCCCTGAGGATGCTCGTGTGGCTGGTGGCCTTGTGGATTGTCTTCCACGGGGAGCTGTGGGTTTGCACTGGCCTCGATTATGATTACACTTTTGATGGGAATGAAGAGGATAAAGCAGAGACGATAGATTACAAGGACCCGTGTAAAGCTGGTAAGTGCCTCTCCAGGTTGGGACGGTGGCGCGCCGCGGGGCCGCGGCGCTGGATTGCCGATGGGTGGCGGTGGGAGCTCACCTGTTTCCTTCCCTCTCTTGCCAGCCCCGCCGCCCCTCCTTCTCTTCCCCTCCCTCCTGTCCCCTCCCTACCCCAAGTGGCAGCCGCTGCGGCTGGAGTTGACTGGAGTTCCGTGTTAGTGGCATGGAATGCCAAGCTCCCGTCTCCCAGTTTGGAAGAAAATAAAACGTCCTGGAGTTCTGATTCCTCTCCCCTCCCCCAGCAAAACGAAACAAGCCATAAACACAGCTGGCTGCCGTAGGTTTTAAATACCAGCACTCAGCCGGCTCTATGCCTGGAGGGGACAACACCTCCTCTTTGTTCCAGGGAGCGGTTCCCCAGTGCTCGCCTGAGCCCGAGTGGGCAGAGTTCCCTGAAAGGTGGGTGGGGATGGAAATTGCTACCTCGGGACACCTTTGCTCCCTCTTTCGCCAGGGATTTCAAGTGTGGGTTCCAGGAGAGAAGGGGATTGTGATGACCTTGGAAGCTCTCACGCTAGATGCAATTCAAATGCATGTGCTCATTTAAACTGAACCTTAAAAAGAAAACCAAGTTGATACCCCTTTCAAACTTATGTCTTCCTTCTTCCGTACACTCCTGGGAACTGCAGTTAGACTGGCACTGTCTGAAACTCAGCTTCTCCTCGCCTGGTCCTGGAGCACCCTGGGACCTTCCACTCCCCTCGGCTACTCCCGTGCCTCTGCGGGTCTCCACTCCCGGGAGGAGTGGTGCTTCCCTCTCACCATCGCAGGTCTGAGGCGCACGTGCCACGGCCGGTGACCACGTGGGCGCTGGCGCCCCAGGGTGCCAGCGCCCACCACCTGTCCGGTGGGACCCTGGGGGCTCCTGGACCCTTGCTCTCCTGAATTGAGGTTGAGGTGACCTGGATTCAGTGCGGACTCACGACTGACTTCAGAAGCAAGGTTACAGGGGTTGTTGGGGCCAACTTGACAGAATCGTTTGTAAGCTGAAGGCACATTCTGTCCCATCTCTAGAGATGTGGGCCATGGCAAAGCAAAGAGGAGGGGAGTGGGTCAAGTATCAAAGGTATCTATCTATGCCTCTCCAGAGTGTGTGAGGGGTTGGTCGGCCTGGGCCTGCGATCTCTTCCCTTCCACAGCTAGATAAACCTCATTCGTCCTCTCTTGGGCCTGAAGGAAAGGAGCAATGTACACAAATGAAGGAACATGCTGGAAATTCCCCTGTTAATTTGTCCCTTTGATGACACATTGTTCTGACAAGGAGGGTATGTGTGTTGCGTTCCTGTTATCAGACCTTTCTTTGTGCAGACACTTAACACTCAGAGTAGCTTAGCAGAAACTTGTCCATCTGGAACTCAGAATTCTGATTTAATTCTATTTAGGTTATAATTTTCTCCTGTCATCTTTAACATTTAATTTATCCAACCAAAAGTTTCTTGGGACTTCCCTGATGGTTTGGAGGACACCACACATTTTGCTATGGTGTGACTAGTGGCCGGGCAAGCAGAATTCAGTACTATGCAACTCTCTAAGCATGTTATTTATTGAGAAATTAGTTTTGAATAGTGTTTACAACTGGGTGAAAATTGTTCACGTTCTTGTTTCAGGTAAGGTAAAAATGAAGTAAGTTATTTCTGAAGATTGTCTAGGAAAACATCTGTTCTGATGCTCTGTTGTGTGAAAGATTAAACCAGCTATCAACCCTGAGAACCAGGGCATATATAGGTATACATTGGTCCAATTTCAGGAAAAAAAATGTAGTTTCCTTCGTAAATTAAAATAAAAGTGTCTGTCTTTTAAAAATATTAACTTCAAATATGAATATATTATAAGTATCAAAAAATAGCTAATACAGTTTTAGAAGTTGTTTCATGTGTATCTTATGTTAGTAATTGTCCAGAGAAGGTACTGTGAATATAAGTGTTTTTTTTCTTTTTATAAATGTTTTCAATTTTAAAGTTTCAGTAGTTTGCACCTTGCTATTGAAACACCTCAAGCACAAATGTTTATTTTCCTCAGTAAATAAATATCTAGGGCAGGAAAAAACAATCTTTAATAGCATTTACTTTTGTTTTCTGTTTAATACTGGTTATTTTTTAACATAGCCGTTGAAGTTAAAGCAAGAACCAACTTTGAATGGGTTATTACTCTAACCTTATTTCTTCCCTGTCTTTGAGTACAAGAGGCATACTTTGTGTGTGTGTGTGTGTGTGTGTGTGTGTGTGTGTGTGTGTGTATGTGTATGCACTAGCAAAAGTATAATAAGAATGGCCTAAGTGGAAGGCTGAAAAGAAGTTTACCCAAAATCAGAGAACACTTTAAAATTAACCCTGCTTTTTAATTTAGTGAAATGAAAGGCTTCAATTTGCCATCTTGGCCAAAGAGTGGCAAAATCTTAATGCCTCCCTTTTGGCACTGTATAAGACAGAAGTTATAATAACAGGAAGAAAAAAAAATTTAAATGGTACATTGAAATCCCAAACAAGAGTCGAAAAAAGGTCACTAAAATAAGAAAGATGAGGACAGATATGTGAAAGATGGCTATGCAAAGGTAAGAGAAGCTGCTTACCAAACTCGGGGGCACCTTTCCACAGAGCAGAATGGAGGGCATGGCCCTGGAAAAAAGTGCCCTTTGTGAACTTCTCTCGCAGGGGTCCTAAACTACACAGTAGCTCGCTGCCATAATGACTGACATAGCTTTATGGTGCCAGAGCACTTTTGAGTACATTAAGTCAGCTCAGTTATGGAGGAATTTGTTAACATCCCCATTACACAGATAGGAAAACTGATTCTTAGTGAAGTTAAAAGTGTTTGTTAAGATTACTCAGAACTTGATTCCAAGTTTCCTAGCTGCAAAGTCCAGCTATGTTAACGTTGTGGACCAGTGATGCAGATTTGTGTCTATATATTTAAATGCCCCATCCTCAATGTGTTAAATGATTATGCTGTGGTCTTAGCTGGGCTTTTGTAGGCTCCTTGAAATGCAAACAATAGAAATTTATCCAGGTTTACTCAGTCTGGACTAATAGAAATGTAGTTACTTTCATATCTGATATGAGTGGAATGACTAATAAAGTAGTTTCATCTTTTCCAAACCCAATTAGAATATAAAGTCCTTGAGGACAAAGGTGATACCTGTTTTTTAATGTTTATCACAAGATTGATTACCCCTGTTAGGTATCTAGTATGGTTTCAATACCTTCTCAGTATCTATAGATTATTGATAATGATCTTTATCCTTTATCTGCAAACTTCTGCTCTAACCAAGATCAAATGTTACCACAGAAAGAATATTCATAATGCTACTTTGTTAAGCACTGTGCCATCCTTAATATACTTGTGAAACAATATTATTTATATACCCATCACAACTCTGCTTTCAGGTTCATGAAACTGTAGATCAAAAAGGGAGCCTTATATTAATATAATTGAACTTTGATTTAGAAAGATATTTTTTGGTGTAAGTGAAAGTAGGCAGTTAATACAGCATGGCATCAGATACATGTATATAGCCAAGTCCTTTAGGATAGAATATAGGTAATTAATCTCTATATACATAGGTAGACACAAAGATGCAGATAAATTCACAGGAATGTCTGACTGACTGTCTTTCCTGAGTGCAGTACGTGGTCATCTGAATTTGCAATCAGGTTTCTCTTCCTCCCTCTAGTTCAGGAGGGTCCTGAGGGATGTTGAGAAGCTGATGCCGCAGGAAGTCATTCCAGAATAGAGACCGAGGTGTCCTGTTTCATTGTTGAACTGTTCCAGTAGGTGTTAATCTGAGTAGTAATATCTGTGAAGAGCCTGGGCAAATTCAGTGTGTAAATTAATCTCTCAGATGTGTCTAGAGATTACCTGGAAAAGCAGAGACCTGAGAACCCAACTCGGTATTCACAACTCCCTCCTTCTCTTCCTCCCCACCTCTGTCCCTCCTACCTCCATCTTTTGACTCCTTTCTTCCTTCTTCCCTCCTTTTGTATTAAGGGGATATCAGGAAAGCTCAAGGACTTGAAAAAATAAGTAATAAAGGTGATCGAAGAAATTAGTATTTTGAATGATGGGTAGAGACTGATAAGACGGAGGTAAAATATTTGTTCAGAAGGGTAACCTTATCCTCTTAGACAAGTGTAAGCATCCTGAAAAAAAAAAAAAAGACTTTCTACCACTTTCTGAGTCAATGAGTCCTTTTCTTGGAAATAATCCAAGCATGATTAAAGGTCAGTGACTTGCAAGGTGAAATTTGCCTTTAGAGTAGCACACGCAAGCCTGTTTATATAGAAATAGGTTTTTGGCATCCTGAAGGATTCTTTTTTCTGCTTTGCTTTATAACCGGTGTCCTAGTGCCCTGGTATACTAATTCTTTGGGATAATTTCTACAAGTTTATCATTTCTCTATAAGGTGTTCTCATTCTTGCAGCCCTCAATGCTGTACTTTCTAGCCTCATTGTCAGTCTCCTAGGTAAGGCATTTTAGAATTTGATGTTTAACCCCGTGTCTACTTGATTCCATCATAATATTTAATATCCAAACATATATTTTTGTCAGTCGGCACCTCTCTAGGTTACCAAGCCCTCATGTCAAAAATGCATTTCATAGAGCCGCTTCTCTTAGTCTCCTCTGTTTTAGTTTTCATTCCTCAGATTAAAAAAATTTTTTCTCCTTCTTCCTCTGGGGCCAACAGAGAAGTAGCCAAAATATAGTTTTTGCAATAGGGATGGATAAGGCATTCTATTCTGTATACTCGAATTCTCTTCTTCATTTGCTAATGGTTACTTTTTAGCCTTTGTCATGAGGGCTTACATTCAGTTTGGGCCCACAAATGGCAGTTACTATTATCAGGTATGAATAAGATACATTATTTTTTCTTAAATATATTCCCTCAGACTAATAATTCCGTGAATTATTACATGAACTATCTTAGAGAAGAGATTCCAGTTAAGGGATTTCCCACCTTTTCTGTTTAGGCTTCCTTAGTCCACGGTTAAACAGTTTAAGGTGTGTAAGAGCCTGGCAAAGGCTTTTTGAAAAAGTTAGTATGTAATTCTACAGCTTTTCCTCTTGCCCTCATGATGGCTCACTTTTCTACAAAATCTTAATATACACCATGCAGAGCTTCTACAGAAACTATATTGCCTTCTCCCGTTGTATATGTATGAATCCTATTTTTGTACACCTTAGCAATGTGCCCTGAATTAAAATTTAGACTCACTTGCCTTGTAGTTGCCACCATATTCTCTGTAAACCTTAAGAATAATAGTCACATTAATAATCCCTTAGGCCTGTCCATCACTGAGTTTAGTGGAAAGAGGTAAGCCCTTAAATTTTCTAGGACTCAGGTAAAAAATATAAAGTGCTAGTGATGTACCATTAATTTGTTCCCTTTTAGAATTTTGTCTATTGTTTCTAATAGTACCTTAGGCCCATAGCTTAAAATATTTAAAACTAAGTCCCTTCCTAAGCTTTTCCAAGAATGGTTAGAAAAGATAGTGGCAAATAATTCATTTAAAATGAAGGCTTGCACATCCTGCTGGGACCATCTGGTGTCTGGGGAGGTGGGGGGAAAGGGGCAGTGCTGTTCCCCTGAACTGTAGGAAAGCCCCCTGCAGCACACTGAGCCCACAGCTAGGCCTGGGCTAGGCCAGGACTCAGGTGCCTGGCAAGATTCCTGGGGATGTAGGATTTCCTCTTCTGGGGAAATTTTGAGGCCTCTTACAGTTCTTTCATATTCCAAGGTCTGGAATTAACCTTGGACTTTTCCTTCCTAAATTAAGGAGTGAAGAGCCCTCTCCCCAACCCTGTATACAGTAGAATGATTTATCAATAAGGCTTTAGCAGTTTATTTTTTTTTTAGTTATCTGTTGAATAATAATGCTTGGGAGGAAAATAAAAAAATAAAATTATAGCCCCAAAGCTATGGAATGAATTCCATAAAATGTGTTTTTTTCCCCCCAGAAAGTGGGAGGAGGGAATCCCTTGCTTGTTTATTGAGTTCTTGCCATTGTCAGCCCTGGAAATGGGATATTGACTATTAGATTTTGAGACATTGCAGGCTGGCTAATGGAATGCTTGTTTTGTCAGCGCCTTACAAAATGTGTGCTAATCCTGTCAAGCTAGTCTAAAGAGCTCAGCTATATATTTGTATTAAGAAGTATTGTAAATTAGGTGTTAATTGAAATCCAGAAAGCGAACGGAGGTGGTGTTTGTCTTACTGAGCTCTTCTCCTGAAATTTACATTTATAGTTTAAGCTAAAATATTTGCTATCGCCGGTATTAAAAAAAGAAAAAAATCTTTCTTGAATGAAAATAGTTCCAAAAAAGTTGAAACCATATATTAAATAGGCCAGAAGTGCTTCCAAATATGTTATTTTCCCAAGAAAACCTAGTTCTATGTTTTCGTATGCTGCTCAAAGCATTCACGTCAAGGTTTAAAAACGACATTTCAACAGTTTTTAACACCCTGCACCATTTTACAAATCGTGGGAGTCACTACAGAGATGGAGACATAAACCATGTACTTATATTAGCATTTGCTATCTTCTGTGTTGTTGAACTTCCTGTTGATGCCATTTAATTTGCGTGATGGGGGAGGCAGAGGTGGAGGGGTAAGAGGGTGGAATCGTTTCTTCATTCCTGACATTTCTCATCTAGTTAACCTGTCAGCACATGGGTTGTGCACCATAGGGGCACCGCCAATGGCTCCTGGCCTACTTGCTGATATCAGAGTCTTCTGAGATCTCTTCTTTGGCCATGAGTGGATTTGAAGTGTTTATTAGCATAATCTCAGTTCTTGTACAGCATTGGGAACCACCTTAGCTTCAGTTCAGTGGATTGACAGTCTTGGGACGGATGGGGCTCCAGTTCTCTGCCTTGATCCTTTTGAGCACAAATGCCTGGTAGTTGAGGG
Organism: Hipposideros armiger; assembly: GCF_001890085.2. Classification (NCBI taxonomy): domain Eukaryota; kingdom Metazoa; phylum Chordata; class Mammalia; order Chiroptera; family Hipposideridae; genus Hipposideros; species Hipposideros armiger. The sequence continues at coordinate 1,526,957 of NW_017731492.1, read as the reverse complement.
TTAATGGTATTTTGTGTTTTGTACTCAGGTTATTGTGTTATTTAGTATACCTCCTCTCGTGGAAGTTAAGCCTTCAAAACAGCCCAGGGAAGAACTTCAAACATAAATAGAAAACAGCCAAATGGAGAACTTTCAAGAGAATAGATTATTGGGCTGCAAATACCTAAAGTACCTATGAATTGCCTTCATGGCTGGTGTCAAAATAACATAGTTCATATTTTTACATTGAACATTTAAAATGGGCTTCTGTGTTCACCACATTCCCATCAATTAACATTATTGTTATCCCTTTTGGACACAAGAGGAAACAGATTCAGAAAGGCTCAGTGGCGGGGCTGTCATCACAGTTGATAAGTTGTGAGAACTTGAACCTAGGTCTGTCCTCCACAATACTTTCTTTTTTCAACCTCCTCCACTGGCTCCCCAGCCAGTAAAAATGTATTAAGACTGGCGATTGAAGTGATGGTATTTGTGCAGTGGGCGTCCATCGCTGTGCTTTTCTTTACTGAGACGGTATCTTGCCTTCAACATTCTTGCATTTTGTAAGCCATATACTGTATTGTCAGAGTAAGGCCAATACTTTCAACTGCATGGAATATAGGGCAGACCCTACTGCCTTTCAAGAAAGTATTTTTTTTTAAGTGTAGAAAGTTACCAATGAAATGCCCCAGTAATGTATGAGACAAGTGAAAATGCTAACTAGTGTTGGGGAGACACAGCTGTGTGTGCCCCCAAGTGTATAACTTGTAACAGTTGCCTTTTCATGTCAATGAGGGCAGGGGTCGAATTGGATTTGATTAAAATTCAGTCATTAGCGTCCCATTCTTGCCACAGACTCTAGCATTTTGTGTGGTATATGTTAAATTGTTTCACACTTTCGATTTGCTCTCTGAGTAGTCAGTGAATTCATGATCATGAGCCCATGAAGAGGATGAAGCACATTCTTTTCAAATGCAGGCAATTCGGGAAAGTGGTTTTCAGTGTACGTTATATATGTAAATGATGTGTGAATGCCTTTGAGAAAACAAATATGCTGCGGAAAGGTACATAAATAGCTTGATCCTTTCCAATCCCAACTAGTCTAAGAGCGCTAAGGTTAAACGCTTGAAAGCTTTTTAGAGATCGTAGGGGTTAACTTATTGAAACTCCAGTCTGGTTTCCTAAGAGTAAGAAGTCTGGTACATTCAAAATATATACTATATGTAATATTTATTGTATTACAATTTCTTTCAAGAAAAAAAAATTGTATTTTTTTCTATCAACTTTTCTAGGAGGAAGAGTTCCTGTTTGTACTTGTTCTCTAACAGTTGTTAGAACAAAGTCTGGTAAAACAGGCTCCCCTTTTCTGCCTCCTTTTCTAAACCTGAGAACAAGGGGAAGTTTTTCTTTTATATAGAGTTTTTTGGTCCCAGGAGAAGAAATATTATGTGCCCAGACCTAGGTGGAGTGTAGACTGCAGGCAGTCATCTGAGAGGAATAATTGGGATTTGCCATCTGGAATGGGTAACGGAAGTTCTGACCTAAATCAGGGACCTTGTGTTCCCTTATGTTTCTCGGGAGAAAGATTTGTGAGCAGTTTGCTGGGTGAGCTGGTAACCAAGAATTAAATTACAGAAAAAATAGATTGATTATAAAATACACATCCAGGGTGTCTCAGGTTAAAATGTTTACAATAGGAATAGATCTCTAGTATATGTAATGGAGCTCAGTGGTGGAATATGGCTTTATACACAAAACTGTTGGCTCCTAAACAAGTATCCTATAATGTATCTATATTGAATAGCACTTGTAGTTTAGTGTTTTAAGATTACTTGCCCTATGTTCCTCTTTGATGGAATTAGGTTTAGAATCTTGAACTCTGGATACCATGTGTTGCCATTGTTGCCATGAAATATCTCCCCCCCCCCACCCCCGCAGCTTTCTTTAGAATAGTGTAACTAAAAAACTTGGGTTTGAGACTTTAATGGATATTGTTTCATTGGGCTCACCATATAGTACCTGTATATGCTTTGGTAAGTTTTTAACCCCTTTGTGCTTCAGTTTTCTGATCAATGAAATGGAGTTGATGTTATTCTAATGGTGTTATTACAAGAATTAAATGGATGTAAAAATCACTTTGTCAAGAACATGGTAAACACTGTATAATTTTTATTCATGGTAGCATAAACATATAGGAAGTAGAGGCTTTTTATTTTGAATTGCAACTACTTATTTTTGGAAAGATGATCTTCATAAAAACATTTGTGGGCTAAAGTTGTTTTTTCTTGCCATATATGTGAAAATGCATTTATATCTCAAGTCCTCTAAATATTGCAACTGTGATTAAACCCCCCAAATAGATCTTTTCATTTGGGAAGTTATCAGAGGTAACAAATATAAACATGTCTATGTGTTGTTCTCTTGGCTATTTGCTCAAAAGCCTGACACACTCAAAATATATTGACAATTTTCAATTTACATTGTCTAATGTGTGAATAAAATCTTGGCTATCTATTCTTTCAGTAATTTCTGGTTCAGATTTTATTTGTCATCTGGATTAATTTAAGGAGTTTACATACTCACAATCCTATGTTTACACAGAGTTAAGCTTAAGCACATGGCTCTAAGCTACAAATATTCATAAATTCATCAAACCATTATTGAACACTGACTGTGAATGAAACATGAATATATCCTTGGGGTTACAGAAATATGAAATATGATATAATGCCTGACCTGGTGTAGTCTTAACTTTACCATTTGCAGCTAGGTGATAGTTTATGTGTAAATAGTTGTTTATAGTCAAATTACATAATTGTATGCTAAAGTTATTTCAATTTAGTATTTGAAAATGGATCCTAATACAAATTATGATAATCAGGATGTCTTTCTTATAAATATTTCCTGGAATTTTCTTTACTTATGGTATACAGTAGTCCTCCCTTATTTGCAGGGTACAGTGGATGCCTGAAACTGGATAGTGCCAAACTCTATTTATATACTGCATTTCTTTCCTCTGTATACATACCTATGATAAAGTTTAATTTATAAATTAGGCAGTGTCATGGATAGAAGATTTTTTATTACTGTAGATCTTAGAAACCTTAGCATACACTATTTTTCTTTATTAAACCAAGAACTTTCACCTTTTCACTTAAAGGAAGCTTCTCTTTGGCATATCTGAATTGCCAGCATCACTACTCTTGAGCTTTGGGGCCATTATGAGTAAAATAAGGGTGACTTGAACACAAGCACGGCGATACCACCGCAGATGATCTGGTAACTGAGATGGCTGCTAAGTGACTCACAGGCGGGGAGTGTCCACAGCATAGAGATGCTGGACAAAGGGATGATTTGTATGGGGGGCTGGACTCCAGAGATTTTGTCACGATACTCAGAATGGCACACCATTTAAAGGCTATGAATTGTTTATTTCTGGAACTTTCCATTTAATATTTTCAGACTGTGGGTAACTAAAACCATGAGTAGCTAAAACCATGGAAAGTGAAACAAACCACAGATAAGCGGAGACTACTGTATGAAGAAGACTAAAGCTTTGCGGAGAGCATAACAATGTTTAAGTGGACACTTTGCAGACTTTGTTATATGGCAGTGGACTGGGATGGAATGTAACCAATCATTACTTATGTAGTTATTTGCAAGGGGTCTCTATTAGCAATCATGATTTCCATTTATTTTTTTCTCGAATAGTTTGATTTTAAAATGTCAGCTTCTTGTTTGTCATATTTTCCCACATTATCTACTACTAGAGGACATTTCTGTCCTCCACACTATCTCTGTATCCTGGTACATGGTTGATTTTTGTTTGTTTGTTTTGTTTACAGGTCAGGAGAAGCAAAAAACAAATGATAAATGAAATTAGTGTCTAGTATTTTTACTTGTACTATTGTACTGTGGTTTTGAAAAGCGAATATAAGTTTTGATTTGTTTAAAGAATTCTACATCGGTAGTGGTATGGCAGTTGGGAAACAACTTGTAATGGTAGTCACGAAATGTAAATTCCAGTACTGGTTCTGCCTGTGTATTTGTGTGTAACTTTGGGGACATCCCTTAATTTTCCTGGGATCAGTGTCTGAGGCTTAGAAATCCTTAAGTTGTTCAAGCCGTAAGTCTTTTTGAATTCCGGTGTCTCTGATATCAGAAGCAAGAGCTCTTGTGAAGTGGTACAAGGAAGTCTCAAGGCCACGGGTCCTCACTGTCTGCAGAGAGGAAAGGAAGGTGTTTATACCTCTCCAGTGGTCATTCTTCCTAACGCCTTAGGTTTTTCATACTTCCAGCCAAATCATGACAGGCACCAGGATGCTTCTGCAATAGGCTGTTTAGTTCCCTGACTTGACTTTGCCAAAATTAGCCTTGAAAGCAATTTATGCAGTTTTGCATCCTTCTCTTCCCACCTTAGTCCACTAGTAAAAAATCTACCAAAACCATGACAAGGCATCACCTATGTGTTTATCAGAACATGTCAGTCTCGCTTTACCATCAAAATGGACTGTTGCCCAGTTGGATATGATTCACTGGCGGTGATTTGCACATTGGATGAGCAAAACTTTGGGAGCATCCAATTCTTTCAAGTTTGGGGTCAGTACTCATAACGGGGAGAAGCGCTACAGGGAAGGATACTGTAGGAAAGTTTTTCTGTTTTAAAGAATTTTACTAAATACATGATATTAAAAGATACTTATATCAATTTATCATTTATATCTGTCCTTGGAAACATTCTTTCACTTGGCACAAGTGTATATTGTTGAATATCTTCATAAAATTCAACTTCACAAACTTTCAATTTATCTGAATTGTCTAGTAAGCAACTACCCTTTTCATCGTAAGTTAACTTATGTATAATATAGTTCTCTTTTTACATGAAGAGTCTCGTATTCTCAAACAAATGATTGGCAAAAGTTTCCATTCTTGAGCTTTTATGATGCCAATAAAAATGAATAGCATGAATCTAGGTAGTGTAGTTCAATTTAAAGAACACTGGATAGTGTGTCAGGAGACGTAGGTGCAAGTCTTGGCCCTTCTACTTCTAATTATGTTAACTTGGTTTACTTAATGTTGCTGAACTTAAATTCTGTCATTTGTAACATGGGGATAGTGATACCTAGTCGATAAAACATGTAAGGATTAAATGCACACAGTCTTGTTAAACTGTGATGCACTGTACAGACGTAAATTAATATTACCAATATTTTGCACCTGAATATGTTTCAGGGAGATACTTGAGGGATAAAAATAAGATGTGTTTCCATCCTATAAGTGTTTCAGTACTAGACAAAAAGCAGCACATGGTTCAATTATCAATGTGAAAGTGCAATAAACAAAACGCTGGTAACACAGAGGAGGAAAGCATTCGTTATGTTTGGGATTGTGAAGGTTTCTTTAAGGAAGGCGACATTTGAGCTGGACCTTGAAGTCTTATAATTTTTTTCCTGGAGAAAAACTTTGGAGTCAAATATCTAAGATAAAAACAGAAGCTGTGAGGATTTTTGTGCAAGTGTAGGAAGTGGTAAATAGTCTCATGTGGGCAGAGCAAAGGGTCTGTAATGATTTGTGCTTTAACAAGAAATGATTCTGGAAGGTGCAATGTAAAGGATCTTGAATGCCCCACTAAGGGTGTGAACTTGATCCCTTGGCAGTGGGAAGGAGACTTACTTAAAATTTACAGTAGATTATTGGTTTGATTACCACCATATTTTATAAAGATAGGTGATGATGTAAAGGATGGTCTGATGTAATTGGTGTAGGAAATAAAGAGCAAGCGGAGGCAGGGTGACTTGTTAGAGTTACAGTAGAGATAAGTGTTGATGAGTGCTTGCATTTGAACCATGTTAGTAGTTATAGAAAAGAGAGATTGGATTTAAGAGACCAGTCACCAATTGGGTAGTCTTGAGCTGAAGGTCAAGAGAATATACTTGAATGACTGGAGAGACAGTGATACAGATGAGTAAGGTAAGAAACCAAGGAAATATGTATATATATTTCTCTCTATGTATTAGATTGAAATATATATGTATTAGATTGGGGGGTATCACTTTGTGAGGGATGTATATGTCTGTTATGTTGCTTTGTACACCTGAAACAAATAAAAAAATAGAAGTTTATGTATTTACAAAGCAAATGAGGTTGGTTTTGAGATCCCTTGAGTTGCACGTAACACTCGATGTTTGTTTTCTCATGTTGTTGGTGTTCTTCAGGTGTGTATTGGTTATATTTGGACTTTTATGTTCTATATTAACCTTGAAATCTACTTGTCAAATTCCACTGTTTAGATTTAGAAAGGAATTACATTGATTCTATGTGTTAACTTAGAGAGAATTATTTTTATGAGACTGAATCTTCTAAGCCACGAACATGGTATATATCTCCATTTGTTTAGGCCTTCTTTAATACTGTTAAATAAATTTTTAGTGTTTCTGTAAAAGTTGTTCTCTGCATGTTTTGATAGATTTATTCATATAATTTCTATTTTTGATGAATAAATATATCTTTTTATAAAATTTCTCTTTTAAGCCTTTTGCTGCTGTTGTGTAGAAATATATTTGATTTTTGATGTATTTACTTTTTATTCAACATCCTTAACTGTCTCTCATTAATTTTAATAATTTATCTGTGTATTCTTCACATAGTCAATCAAATAATCTGCAATAAACATGTAATTTTATTTCTTCCTTTATAATCCTTATGCTTGTAATTTAATTTTTCTTGCTTTACTGTGCTGATTATCTTCTTGTGTTACATAGATGTGATGACTGAGGGCTAGCATACTCTATGCCTGGTTGTAGAGAATGTATTAAATCATTTATTAATTATGCTATTTGCTGTTTTTTATTTACAAAAGTAGATACCTTTTTCAGGTTAAGGAGTTCTGGTTTATTGCGATGATATAATTTATTTTTCCTTTTAATGTGGTGAATTAGAATAATTTATCTAGTAGTATTAACCCACTTTGCATTCCTGAGATGAACCCAATTAGAGCATGATCTATTACAGGCGTATCTTGGCGATATTGTGAGTTTGATACCAGACTACCGCAGTAAAGTGAGTCACACAATTTTTTTGGTTTCCCAGTGCATATAAAAGTTATTACACTATATCATACTCTATTAAGTGAGCAATAGCATTATGTTTAAAAAAACCCCACAATGTACGTACCTAATTAAAAAATACTTTATTGCTAAAAAAATGCTATCAGGCGAGCCTTCAGCAAGTCATAATCTTTTCATTGATGGAGGGTCTTGCCTTGATGTTGATGAAAATATGATATCTGCGAAGCACACAAAGGGAAGCACAATAAAATGAGGTATGCTTGCATTCTTTTTACATCCTTGGATTCTGTTTATTGACATTTAGTTTGGAATTTTTGTTGCTATGTTTTTCGTTAAGTTGGCCTTAGATTCTTCTTTTACTCTTCTTGTTGGGTTTTGGTGTCAAGATTATGTTAATCTCATAAATACTCTGGAATAATCTGTGGAAGATTGCAGTTATTCTCTTAATGAATATGAATGGATTTTTCTTTGCTTCTTTTGGGTGTCTGGGAGTACTAACAGTTCACAACAAGTTTAAACTAATTTTTTTGCTAGAATATTGGGCTACCGTGGTAATATCGAGTTAGAATGCCAATCTACTTTGGGGATAATTTTTACTTATGAGATTTCAAAGGATAATTGCTCCCACACCATTAGTTTCAAGCTTTTAGAAAATCAGATTTTGTGCTGTTAACCTGGGGTTGTGTGAGTGAGTTTAATATATTTATTCTTCCTTAAACTTAGGAGTCCCAGATTTGGGAGTCCCAGGTTATCTGATTAGACTTTCCACCTTGGCTTTGCCTTGGACTGTGTCCTCTGGCTTCTGAGCCCTGCTTGACAATTCAAGAGTCATGTCAACCTAGCTTGGAAATTCCCTCAGTTGAAAAATGACTTTAGTCTTCTGCTTATCTTTCTGGATTCTTTCCTTCACTCAACCATGAAAATGTTTTTACTCATCCTGTCATATATTCAGGGAGATTTAAAAAAATACTTTATTTTGCAGCTTTAGTGATGCAGGAAGTTCAGCCTCAGTACTTAGTATGCCATGTTGGCAGAAACGGCAGTCTCTAAAGAGGACTAAATGTTAAAAAGTTCTTTATAATGTTAAACATCATCAGGCATTTCCTTATAGAACTTAAAAATCATATTGATTAAATGGCTTTATTTAAAACTCATTTATTATTGCACATTAAATATAACCATAACGTTTTTGGTTTTTTTTAAGCTGAGCCATCCTGCCACCTGTTGGCAGCTCAGCAGCTGCTCAGCTTGGGCTGGACTCGAGCCGCTGTTGCTCAGAGCTCAAACTCTTGAGTGAGCTCTTAACCAACTGAGCCACTCGGCTGGCCCCATAACGTTTTTTTTTTTTATGAGAATATATCATGTATTTAATTTTGTTAACATGGGAATTTCATAATGATTAAGCTACCATTTGTTTTAGCTGACTTTTCAGGATGCATGAATTATTTGTGAAGACTTCATTATAACTGTAAACATTTTTATGCCCTTCACTTGAAAGGATTCAATTCAAATTTCACAGGGGAAGAATATTTGTATGTAACTCAAACTAGCCATTATGATTCTCAGGGGAAAGATACTGCTTGAGTGAAGCAGCATGCAAGTTACCTACACTGACTAGTGCTGTGTTTAGGCAAATTTGATTACTCTTCAACCTGTAGGAAGAGCTAAAATTTTGTTTCCCTAGACTTTCCAGTGAGGTAGATCAGGATTGTGTTTCTGCAACTTTTGATATTTAATGCATTCTGTTTTATTGATTTTGAAAAGAAGTAGAGAAACAACTCACCATCATTCAATCTCTGTAACTTTTTTAAAATAATAAGACTTTTCCTTTTCCTTTTTATAATTAAAAATGATCAGAATTTCTTTAACCTCTTCTTAGATGTTTATTTAAAATTTTAATAATACAACTTTTAACTTCAATTGACATTTACATTTATTCAAAATTTCCTGTATAACCTTTCAGTTACAGGGCCTCAAAGGAAATCTTATTCTTTAATTTGTAGAAATGTAGCTCTGAATGTACTTTGAAAGATTATAACCTTTAAACTCGTATTAGAGGAGTTTTAGTGCTATTCTGAAATCCTGATCATTCACAATTATTATGCTTAACCTATCTTGGAGCAGATGGTACAAACAGCAAATGTGTGAAGTTGATGATGGTGGTCTGTGAGTATGAATGGAAGTGAATTAGAAAGGTCACTCAGTGTCATTCACACTACAGTGTGTCATTCACTGATTCATTATGTTTTTTTTTTAAATATGCCATTAATGATTTCTCTGAATTAAGGATTGCTCTCTCTGTACCTCTTTTCCTTTAAAACACAAATACTCTATGTTGGGTAAATATTAAGCCATTGATATGAAAATCATTAACGTGAAAGATCAGGCCCATTTCATAAATGTACTAGAACAGAAAATAAGAAGGTGGAAAAAGCATCTCTGAGGATAACCCAGCCCACTTCACACTTTGCTTTTGCACAGCTCATAGTCTGGGTACCCCAATGACCCTTGCCCGTTAAACTTTTGCATTCCTTGTATTGGTGCCTCTGCACTACGCTCAGTCATTCTTACTTAGCCTTGATCTGGGGTGTGCCTGTAGAGATTTTACTTCTCTAAAGAAATTCTTCTGATATTTTTGCTTCAGGTCTTTCTTCAGGATGGTAGCTGTTTCCCTCAGTGCCAGCCCTTCTCATAGCTCCAAATTGTGCTTGTCTGTTGAGTCATTAGTGAGCATGTAAACTAGTACTGAGCTTTTGAGTGAGACTATCTCTTGATAGCCTTATAAACTTCTGCAGAATTATAATGTTTAAACTGCATCATTAGTAAGGTTTTCTATATGGAAGTTCACTACTTAAAGAAAACTTGCTCCACCTGGAATGATCATATTTATTGATATGGGATTGGGTAAAATCTTAATCAATTCAAGCTATATGAACTTCTGCTTCTGGCCAGAATGGAGTAACAGGGACCAGGTTTATCATTGTGCCTGAAGCACCCAAAAAATTAGGTAAAATATATGGAGCAGCCTTTCCCAAGACATTGTGCACAAAGCAACAAAAGGACAGTGGTCTTTGGGAGATATGGAATAAATCATGTGCGCCCTGTTGCCCCAGCTTATTATCTAGAGAACAGTGTTGAAGAATACAGGCAGAGGCCAGGAGTCTCCCTGTGTTGAGATGGATCTGGGAATGCAGAGTCCAAGGCAGCTCGAGTTTGCAGGGCAGAGTTTCAGAGAAGAGAGAGCTGCACAGAGAAATAATTCCGGAGACCTAGAGAATCCCTATATTTTATTCAGCAGAGCATCCAACCCAATATTCAGCTGACTCTTGATTAGTATGTGCATGTGAAAAGACTAGCCAAGGCTCAGGAAATAACGACTGGAAAGGATAAAAGGGGAAAATCCTTGGAGCTCACACAGAGCAAGTTATAGTATTCTATTCTTTCCAAACAGAGTGGAAAAAACTCATAATTTATTGGCCATCAGGTAGAATACTGAAGAGAGTTTTTCCACAGTATTGGGCAAAACTTAACTTTAGACTAAACACTGCTCTGGTCTTTACCTAACAAAGCTTGAAAAAAAGATCAGCAAGGATACAAGTAACTTAACTGCTTCCCATAACAAAAGAGTATTTATAGGAATATAAACATATCCAACAACTAACAATTTACAACTTAACCAGTATTGCATCTGGCATCCAATCAGTGTTGCAGCATTGTTTTAAGAGGCAAAAATACTGGAAACAATGGGACTGTCCGCTTAGGAAAATAGTGACCAAAATATGTTATATCCTTCATAGAAAATATAATGAAGATATTGGAGAGAATTTGTTAAACATATATCTGTTACTCTAGAGAGTTATTCATAGTGTAATAAATGAAAAAAAAATTTCCTTCCAAAACCCACAAAAAATATATATTTGTTTATATATTGTTTACATATAAGAGATAGAGAAAGAAATAGAAAAAGATATAAAAGCCTATTGTACATGCCAGGCTGTTAGTATTTGTTACCTGAGGAAATGGAATTGGAGTAGGGCATGGAGACGATTATCGTATTTCCCCATGTATAAGACTCACCCTTTTTCGAAAAATTTGGGCTCTAAAAACTAGGTGCGTCTTATACAGTGGTTGTAGATCATTGTCACATCATTTAAGAAGTGTGGCATTTCAAATGCCATAGATGGAACTGAGGACAAGGCAATATATGAAGACAATGATTTGTCGTCAGACACAGATAAGGACAGCTAATGGTTGGGAGTTTTGACAGTGATGAGGAGTTGTATGGATTTTATGCTGAATAAAACTTGTGTTAAATAACTTCATGAATACATTTTTTTTTTCAAATTTCGGGCCCCAAAATTAAGGTGTGTCTTATACATGGGAGCGTCTTATACACAGGGAAATATGGTGTATATATATATATATATATATATATATATATATATATATTCCCATATAATTGAATTGTTTTACCTATAAAATAAGCATAAATTACTTTGTAATTTTTCAAAATTTGAAATATTTCAGAGGAAAAAGTAATGATAAAAAATATATAGGCATATTAAATATATTTTATAATATAAAATAACAACATAGAAATCTTAATTTAACTACATGCTATGATTGCAACTATAAAAATGAAATATGCATGTGTATAAAGACCAGTAAGCACGTCAGAGTTCTTTTTTTTTATGAGTGATAGGTATATGTACACTTATCCTCTTTTATATCTGAATGTTTGTAAGCAATAATAATGATAGTTCTAATATGTAAAGTATGTAAAATACAGACGAATGTAGACAAAATATAGGTGAGAAAATGTAAAAATGAAAGGCTTAAGATTTTTAAAAATTTCTCCAAATTTTATGTAATTTTGGGCTTGCAAAGAGCCACAAAAATATGATTCACAATGAGGAGAAAAATCAATCATATAAAAATGTCTCAGAAATGATACAGATGATAGAACTAGTAGACAGAGACATTAAAATAATCATTATAAAAATGGTATTTTATATGCTCAAGATGCTAGAAAAAAATTAACATGTTATGTGGAGACATGAAGGATATAAAAAGACCCAAATAAAATTTCCAGAAATGATATATCTAAGATTAAAAATACACCAGATGGTATTACAACAGATTATACATTGCGGAAGAACAGATTGATGACCTTGAACACAATACAAGAAACTATGCAAAATGGAATACAAAGAGAACAAAGACTTTAAAAGCATAAACAGAGCACCAGTGAGCTGTGGGACAACATCAAATGGCTTAATATGCAAGTAATTGGAGTTCCTGAAGGAGAAGAGATAAATAAGAAAAAATACTAAAGAAGCCAGAGAGAATAGAACACATTACAGAGGGACATGCAAAGGAGTTATACATGGACGAGCAAAAATAAGCATGACGGCAGATTTCTCATTGTAATGCAAGCTACTAGACAGTAGAGCAATGCCTTCAAAGTACTAAAGGAAAACATTTCAAACTTAGAGTTCTTTACCCAGTGAAAATATCTTTCAAAAATGAAGTTGAAACACTTTTTCAGACATAAAAAAACTGAAAGGATTTATCACTGTTCAACTTACCCTACATGTCTTTTGAGTAGATGGCAAAGAATAACAGATAAAACTGAATCTACTCAAAGGATAGGGGAGTATGGGAGATGGTAACTACGTTGGTAAACAAAGACTTTTTTTCATTGTTTAAATATCTTTCATGGTTTAAAACTTTCCTTCTACCCTGTCTTATATGTCTTATTTCACAAAGGAGTTGGCATACTAACCCCTCCCTATTTATTGTGACTTTCCATACTCCCATTTAGTTCTTCACTCCTGGGCCGTAATTACCTTGTCACCTCCCCTCCCCTATTGTTTTCTTGTTTACTGGCACACTCTGCTTGCACTTCCTCCCTCTCTGGATTTAAAAACACACAAACCTACTTTTATAGAAGTGAGATTTGGTTAAAATTAGTACGAAATGCAACATTGAAAGGGGGGGGCATAGAATGATTAAGAGTGATGAATATTGGAAATGGTTAGAATTAGGGGCTGAAGTAAAGAGAGAGTACCTGTATGTTAAAATCAAAGTTATGCTTTTTAATCCATTTTCCGAAAGCATCATCAGTTGCTTCTCTGACTCATTCCACAGACTCTTACCAATGAGAGATGCCACAAATGTCCAGTGAGGCGGATACCCTCTAAGAGTGACTCTGCTTGTCTTTTTAGAGTAATAATGCTACAGTGCATTTCTAAGATAGGAGCAGTTTTCTAAACGTTATAGTGTAGGAGTCAGCAAAGTGCTGACTTGTTTTTGCAAATAAAAGTTTTATATAACAAAAGTTTTATTGAAACACAGCTCTGTCCATTCTTTTATGCATTGTCTATGATGGATTTCATGCTACAACAGCAGAGTTGAGTAGGTGCAACCACTCGAGTTAGTATAGACTTCTTGCAAACCTAAATTATTTACTTTCTGACCCCTTAAGTAAATGTATGATGACCCTTATAGTAATTAAAATTAATAGTGAATATAGCACTTACTATATGTCAAGTTGTTTTAATATATTAAGTAAAACTACTAATTCTAATACTCATAAAGGCCCTATGAAATATTAGATACGTTAAAATACCAGTGTAACGGAGGAAGCTGAGAGTGGTTAAGTAATTTGTCCTAAGTCACAAAGCTAGTCGTGGCAGGGCCAGTATTTGAACAAAGGTGGCTTGACTCCAAAGTCCCGGCTTTGAACAGCTGTCTCATACTGCTACTCCCACTGAAGACATAAAGAAAGTGCAGAATTAAAACACAGAAAACCCAGCACACAGAATACATGGTAAATTTGTGGTGGATGTAGGTGAAAAGCAAGGAATTATTTGCATTACAAGAAAGGAGATAAGATATATTTAATTAATTTTAGATTAATGATTGCAGTTTCTTCAGGCTTATCCATGGAAGAATGATTGTATGACTAGCCAATTAAAAACAAAAACAATTAGTTTTATTCATCCTTAGTAAAAGAGCTCTTTGAACTAAGCCTACACCTCGGTCTAGTAATTTTATAGGATAGCTGACTTAGGTTTCTTTTTTCAGCTTCTCTCTTTCGTCTTTTTTTTTTTTTTTTAAATTCAGTGTCACGTCTGTGGAACTGTTCCACCGAGGAATCAAAATCGTTTCCAAAATTTTAGTTTCACAACTTTGAGGTTTCCTTAAACCTGTTTTATATTTTCTGCATCACTGTAGTAGAGAAATCAGTAAGCATTTACTTCAGTAATTGTTTGCAACTAAAACATGTGAAACAAAACAGGCTCAAAAGATTCTGACAGCTTGCTTATTTTGCTTGAAACTCTTTGAGTTTGGACTTTTGACACAGTGGTCTCCAAAAAGTTAAAAAATTATAAACATACAATTTGGTAACAGTTTCTCCTTGTGGAGATTATACTTGGGACCTGCATTGAGCATGAACTAATATTTAAGAATATGTCACAGTTAAGCCTTTATTAAAAGACCATCATACCACAGCTTTATTCACTTTTGGACTCAAGCCATAATGTTCTTTCTCTTTTAGGGCCACACTAGATATTTCTTTCAGTATGGGAAGCATGAGTTTTGTTCATCATGAGATGTTAAAGCAATTCCTGTTCATTGAATCCCAATAGCCATATCAGTAATAAAAGTGTGCGCATTTTCTTTTACCAGGCACTGGTGGGATATATGAGGAATTCAACAGCATCTTGGAGAGAGTGTCTTTTCCTGCAAAGAGATTATAGTATGGTCAGGAATAAGGGAATAAGTACAGAGATGATTATAAAAAAATGCAGAGTAAGGTCAGTTTCATGTAAGACTCCTTTCACATTTGTGGAAGGTTAAAACAGCATTACAATTTTGAAATACCTGTTCAATAATATAAGCTGATACGAAATATAATAAATCTTGCAACAAACAGTGCGGCAGGACTTTAAAAAATGATATTCTTTTACTAGTTCACCTTGGAAATGCTTCACAAATAGGTATGAACTGGGTTTTAAATAGGAAGGATTAGATGATAGCGAATACTAAATATTTCTATAGCACTTGAATTTTTTTCAACCACTCTCATATATCTAATATGATTTTATAACAGCTTCATAGAACACATGGTATTCTCATTTTAAAAGTAATTTGATGTGTCAGATGGATACTAGACTTATCAGGGTGATCATTTTGTAAGGTATATAAATGTCTAACTACTATGTTGTACACCTGAAATGAACATAATATTGGCTGTCAACTGTAATTGGAAAATAAATTAACTTAAAAATTAAAAAAAGTAATTTGAGGGTAAGAGGAGTTAAATGGTTTATGTGTACACAACTGGCAAGTGGTGGTGGTGGTGCTATTTATACCCAGGTCTCCCAATGTTGAATCCTCTAAGTTTTGTATTGAACTCACCCATTAAAAAGAAAAGTGGAAAGCACTAAGCTAGAGTCAATCGGTCTGGAACTCAGGTAAAGGAGGTTGGAAATTAGGGAAGCAGAGAGGTTCTAGATTCTGGAGCTCCTTAAATGTCTGAGAATAGATTTGAGGTGGGAGCAGGGCAAGAGAAGATGAGGAGACCGCTGCAAAAATATAGGTCCGACATGGTTGTGGCACAGACCAGGGTATTAGTACCGAGGGTGGTAATGGAAGTATTTAGATTCTGGATACATTCTGAAGATAGAGCTGACTGGGTATGATGATGAATATGAGGGAGGGGGGCGAGGAAAGTGGGGGGGGGGAGAGAGGGAGAGAGAGGGAGAAAAGAATGTCTTCAAAGTTTAAAACTTTAGTAACCGCAAGAATAAAATTGTGGTTTAATGAGATGGGGAACACTGAGAGATGAGCAGATCAGAGATGAGTTTTAGATGTGTGGAATTGAGATCTCAATTAGATAGCCAAATGGTTATATCAAATTGGCAGGTGGACACCTGAGTTTAGCGTTCCAAGGACAGTCTAGGTTGGAGATAGGAATTTACAAGTCATCAGAATGCAGAAGAACTTCTAGTGGTGAGATTGGGTGACATCCCCAGGGCAATGATTGTAGATAAAGACGAGGTCTAAGAACTTACTTCTGGGATACTTCCACATTTTGAGTTCTTGACGGTGAGGAGGAGTCAGTAAGGAGCTTGATACTCATGCAGTTGCTTTAGAATAAGCTGACAGGAGGCTGCTGAGGGTGTGAAAAGCTGGAAGGACATGTTGAGACATAACTTAAAAGCAACTTAGATTTGTTTTCTAGACCATGCTATGGGCTTAATGGTACGTTAGGTAAAAAAAAAAAAAAAAAGTCCATCATCAAACACTGTAGTGATTAAACATTATTATTTATTGGATGAAGCAATGTTTATTTAGTTGTCCTGATAACAGAATGAGAAGTAAGGAGCAAAGAGTCATTACCCTCATTTCTAACACAAGGACACTAAGACCCCAGAAGGTAAGTGAGTTGCTTGTGATTTTACATGTAGTGGTAGCCCGATTTTTGTTGTTGTTGTTGTAATAAAAGTCAAGTTAATTTTCAATACCTGCTATAGTTCCTGTTGGCCAAGATCTTGCTAAATTTCTAGAGTGATATTTTATAAGCAGGTACCAATTAGGGACCACAACAAAGTAGAGAAAAGTAACTGATTCTAAGGAAAATGACAAGAGCATTTAGAACACAAACAGTGACATGCTTAAAAAAAAAAAAAAAAGAAAGCACTATACTGAGAATCAGGAAATTTGGATACCAGTCCTGGCTGTTTAAACCAATTTCTCAGGGTTTAGTATGTTGCTGAGAGATAAGTTTCATATAGGAAAAGATTTGTAAGCAGATTAAAATGGTCTGGGAGGACACGTGTATCAAGCAGTAATTTCTGGGGTGCACATTGGGCTTGCAGGGGCAACAAAAGGGGACTTGTACTTTCCTCTTTAGTATTGTTTCATTGGTTTCTAATGAACACATGTTGCTTTCTTTAGTTTCAGCCAAAAACAAAAGTGAATAAAAACCTGTAAGACAAAATTTAAGCAATTTCTAGCACTTTGATAGAAAGATGTAGTTCATATCCACTTGATTTCTAAGTCTGTTTCTCCTATAAAATTAGGGACTTTGGTCAGAGTCCCTAAAACCAACTCCAATTCTAGCATCTTGTGATCCAATGGAGAGCCACAAATTTCAAGATATGGGGCACCCAAGATGCAAAAGGGAATCTTTGAATATTGTGTTCAAGAAAATCAAGTAACTGAAATGCCCTGGTACACCAAAATGCTGAAATTGTAATTTGGATCAGTACTAAGAAACTGAGTACAATAATACATTATTTCGCATAACCATACCAACACTTGAAATAGTTACTGGTATTGTTACCCATCATCCAATTTTACATAGAAGGACATTGGGGCTTAAAAGCTTTACTCACATGCCCATGATCACACAGCTGCTGAGTGATGAAACTCAAGGCTAGGATCTAAGCCTGAAATCTTAATCACTAAATACATCTGAACTCTCAAGTCTTTTGCAGTGCACACCTTCCTTGAGGTGAGGGAAGTAATGATTTATTTTAGTTTCCAAAGTGGGAAAATCAGAATTTGCTTGATTTTTGTCAAGTGCCTCAATTCTGAACCTCTTTTCCTTTCAAGCTGATTTTTCAACATTGCTAACTGAACGGCTTACATCTTTTTCCTGTGCCTCACATGATATGACCTTACCCTCTCATTCTTCCATCATAAAATGCATTGCTCAAATTTTAATGTTTCTGAAACACAAATGTCTTACAATGTGTGGGTCTGTTGAATGTGACAGTGTTTTTCTCTTTTTCTGTAGAAAAACTAAAGTCAAAGATTTTCTTAACAATGGTATTGTTTCTGAATCCAGAAAGTAGGGCAATAGACTTTCTGTTGGCTGCACTGTTGCCGTCATTAATGGACTTGGGACCCATACATTTAGTTTCCTGTCATACTGTCTTATTTAGATCTTCAGCTTGAGTCTCTGATTCCCATCTCTTTCTTATTTGTCAGCCATAGATCCTCCCAGATCTGACCCACTCTGTTGTTCCTTTCCAATTCTCATTCCCAAACTCGATTTGTTTTGTCTGCTCTTCTGGTTTTCTACTCAGTTTTTATGACCCACGTGAATCGCTCTCAACCCTGTCAGAGTATCAGAATCACCTAGAGAAAAAAAAAAAAAAAGAAATTTCAGAGTCTACAATACAGATCAGAAGTGCAAAACCAGTTGCTTGCATTAGGACCTGAAAAGCTATATTGAAAAGAGTGCTTTCATGTGTGGCTAGACTGGGAATCTCTGCCCATGTGATATCTTTACCTGAAGCAGGTGCCCATGTAGGCTTTCTCCTGGTTCACTGGTCTGGGTTCTTCACCAGCTATTGGGAGTTAGGGAATTAGACATCATTCTCTGATGGCTCCTTGATTAGAAACTTTATTATTGGGAATTTTAATAAGACATTCTAATCTCCAGAAAATGTATCTGTTTATACTTATAATTATGTAAATACATCATACACTAACTTACATTTAGAATTATAGTCCCCACAGAAGTGCTTTTCAGAAGTTTTGGGTTCAGTTCTTTTCTCATTCTTTTTTTCTTCTTTAATCAAATATAAAACACTTTATGCATTGGAGCTTCAAGCAATTTTTTTTTAATCTTCAAAGGACATGACCCTGAGATAATCAGTGTTTACTCCAAACAGTTTTTGAAATAAGAGATTTCAGCCAATTTCCCAATGGATACCTTTTGTATTTGAGTAACAAATCTAGATCATTGATTTTTTTTTAATCCCCTTTAGTACTTGAGTTTGTTACAATTAAAATATTCAATGAGAATAAAGTTATTTATGTGAATTAACTTAGTGAATATTTAATAAATGTCTACTAAATGCTAAGAATCATATTAGGTATAGAGAGAATCATGGTTTATGTCCTTATGTTGCTGACTATTATCTATTTTTATTGTGTGAAAAATATCTTTTCAGAGCCAAGTGTTCTTGATTGGCACCTCATGTTATTTTTCTCTGAGACAGCACACACAGATTACTTTGTGAACTGTGGCTTAATTACAAAGAACTGCTTAAAGCAAATAAAATGATATATAATTCATTCAGGGCAAAGCTGATCCTGCTTAGGTATGAAAGTCAAGTTGAAAATATGTTAATACTGTGTTCCAAAACAGAATCCTGTTACTGAGCTTTTCCTCCTGCATCTTACCCTTAATTTGCAGTTGTTCAAAATAACAGCTGTCTCATAGTAGCCATTTAAACTGAGGTCCTATGTAAAACACTTATATTGTAGTTTATAATTATTTGCATCGTGCACTGGGGAAGTTCCAAAACTATAAAAAGTCAATGCAGTAAAAATGCCATAATCCTCTCATTCTTCACCTTCTTTAGTTGCTTATAGTACCAACAAGAAATAATGTTTAAACTCTTTTCAGGAATGTTTTTTTTTTAAAATATTCATTACCTTCATTGGATTTTCTGTTTAGCTTTAATCTTTTACCATGTGTAAAATGTTCATAGAGTTTGTTTTTCCTTTGTTACCCCAGAGAACAACAAGCTCTACTAAAAATGTTACATTTATGAAGACTTGAGAAGTCTTGAGCTTACTCATATTGTTTTTCCTAGATTTTCTTTCTAAATGAACATTTATAGTTTTTGGAGCCTATGAAATACTGTTTGTACTGCTTTTTAAACCTGTAGAGTATTCTGAATTCAGGAAAGGTATCTGAAGGTTGATGTTCTAGTCCGTTCAGTGTTACCTGAAAGAGGGAAGGGCAACCCTCTATTGAGACAGAGGGATGAACCGGGGTAACACGTATGGACAGTCACAGTGTCCTTGTGAAGAATGTGAATGCTCTGAGATTCTTTTAGACCATTTTTGCAGGCTCCTTGCTGGGTTAGCCTGTCTCAGTTTCACAGATGCTGTCAGAGACTTTTGTTTCAGAGACAAAGACCTTTAATGACACTTAGCATGACAAACTGTGTGAACTTCAGGTTTGTGTTGAGTTCTTCTTGCACCCATGTCTTTTGGGGGTATCCTGGAGTGGGCCAGGTGGATGGTGCTAATGCAGAAGATTCATGTCACAACTGGGGGATCCCAGAGTTTAGGGAACTCTTTTATAATTAACCACAAGCGAACCCATCCAAACTTTGGCCTGGAGAGAGATGGGATACAGCTCAGCAAACAAATCTGCCTGCTGCCCTATCTGCCTAGGCTGTTCTGTATACAGAATTCCTTGAAAAGATTCTCTAGAACAAAGGGCTTCAGTACTTCGGCTCCCAAGACATGCTCCGGAGAATTGTCTCCCAATAGTCCTGAGCAATGTATATGCTCATATTGTTAGGTCTTCCTACCAGAATTTCTTACTCTGTCTACTAATTCTGGTTTTCTTGAGTTTGCCTTGGAGTATATCTTTTTATATCATCTTTATCATAGCCAAAAATGATGATTAATACTCTAGCTCAAACATAAATAACTAGAAGTCCCGAGGAGTAGAGGAGCCGCTCATCATAGATTAGGCTATTTCATACTCCATGGCAAGTGATAGGGGCCTTTTTGAGGTTCTAGGAAACATGTAAAATAATAGTAGCCTAAACTGGAATTTCCTTTTAAAGAAGATAGCCTGAGGGGGAAAAAAGAAAAAGCACCAGAGAAATATGGTCCAGCTATTCAAGCGGGACTATATAACTATGGAGAGCAAGATTAAGTCTCTTTCTGTAGTTTGAGTTAAATCTTGTTAGGATTGAATGAGTAAGATGATGGAGTGATCTGATGAACTACAGGTTTATATCTTTCTTTCCCAGGTATGTAATTGCCTGCAGGAAGATGGAGCTTTTGAAGTGAATTTTGTGTTAACTGTTCCTATTATTGTAGTGCTGAGGATTATTTATTTACTCAGTATTACCAACTAGAAAATTGAGGCCCAGGAAATCTGGGAGGCTTGCCGAAAGTCACACGAGATGGAGAAGCCGAGCTAAACTCTGACGTCTCCCCATAGGGCATGTGTTTACTCAAAAGGTGCACATTATGTTAAGGCCAAAATGAGAGAATGGGGGTGCGGGAAGAGAGGGAGAGAGACAGAGAGACTGACTCATCTCAGCAGCAACTGTAAGCCTTTGGGTACAGAAAATTTCACTTGTCACTGTAAATACCTACCCAAATTATTGGGTTGTTGGAAAAGTCATGACATATTTCTTCCATGTTTTTCGTTGCAAAAATGCATCATGATTTTTCTGACAACCCAGTAGCATTGTATTTGGGAACCTGCCAAAATGACTGAAGGTACATTTCAGTTTATGACTAGAGCTTTGCCCTCATGTAGAAATATATTCATTGCCATTCAAAATCCCTTTAATAAGGTGAATACCTGAGATGCGAATATAGGATTGTAGTATGTATGATACACAAACAATTAAACCAATTATAATTTACCATTGACACTTTGAAGCGTTGAGAAATTAGCCTTGTTTCATGTTTGGTGAAAGGCAGAGACTATCAGAGTGACTTTACTCCTTTCATCTGTAGTCAGAGGCTTTGGCCACATTGAGCTGGAAAGGATCTTAGTGAGCATTTGTTGGGATGATTTTATCCCCTTTGAGGAGCTCCAAGTTCTTGGAACCCTGAGGCAGGACAGAAGGACCCCCTGAGGATGAAGATCTTCACTTTCACTAATTTCTCATCAGAGCCACTATTTTTACCATATCTTGGCTTCTGTAACTTAGAAAACAAACTGAAAAAGTCACCAGTATAGTATTTTATATTGTGATAGGAGTTTGGGTAGATGTATTTATTAAAACTAAGTGAATATGCAATTAAGATTTGTGTTTTATTATATTTGCATTTTATGTATTATGTGAAAAACTAAACAATTATAGAACTCAATTGTATCTTGCTGAAGTATTTATGGAGAGATGTGCTGATGTCTGTGATTTACTTGGAAATGGACCAAAAATAAGGTGGGTGAATGGATGGATACACAATGAAGCAAGGATAGTAACATGTTAATGGTAGAATGTAGGTGAAGGGTATATGGGTACTCACTGTATGATTCTTTCAACTTGACTATGTTTGAAATTTTTCTTACTAAATTATTTGAGGGAAAACTCACCAATACAGTGTACCCCTCTCATTTTCATAAATGAGGAAAGTGAGATTCAGGGAGAATAAGATTATGATATTGGCAGAGCAAAAACTAGAACCAAAAATATCTTAAAAGATCTGGTTCTGCTGCTTGTCTTTACATTTAAATTTGAGCATTTGCCCCAAGATTCCTTTACATAAATATTAGAAAAATTGTGAGTATTATCAAAGATGAAAAAAGGCATACTACAGGATTATTGAAACTCCTTTCAGGAAGATATCTTTTTTCCCCTTCTTTTATGTTTATTTTCATTCCGGTAGCATTGAGGCTATTTTTATCCTTTTTGTAGTTTAATGCATTAGAACTGATTGTGAACGATATATTTTATAGTGTTTTTGAGCCAACTTTCCATTCTGTTTTCCGTTTACATATAAATAAATACATATGGTATTTCTTGATCGATATATTCCTTTGAAAATATATAAATGGAGGTAAAACTTTTTTAAAAAGGCCCATGAACTTTACATAGATTTTCCTGAAGTCTTTTCTGGGAAAACAAAAATGATTTTGATTCTGCTGTTTTGTATAAGTCATAACGAAGGACTACCTAAAAATGACTTCTCCTTTCCTCTTATATGCTTCTATAACCTTTAGAGAGTAAGAATTTCTGGAGTCAAGACGGCCTTTGGTTTCAATTCTGGTTGTGATATTTCTAAGTGTGAAAACTTGGGGAAATTACTCAAATTCTCTGAGGCTTTTTTTCCCCAGGGTATAAAATAGGAATAATAATATCCTATAGGTACAGTATTTAATAAAATCAGCTGTTACAACTTTTATTAGTGGTAACCTTAGCATTTGCTAGTGAATGATTTATATATAATATTTTATATGTATATTTTGTTTCATTTACTTTACTTTTTATTTATAGCTGACATTCACTTTCCCAAGGGACTGTGCTTCTGGATAGGATTTACATCTTCACTTGTCCTGTCAATAAAGCATGCACTCTGTGATTCTTATAGTTGTTTGCACAAAAGCATGAGTCATCTATAAAGCCCATTTTAAGATTGGATTTATTTATTCGCTAACTCTGTTGTCCTTTGAAAGACCCTTTCGCTTTCTCAGATTTTAGTCTTGATTACTGCATTTCAGTTTCCTACTCAGAATTTCAAAATTGAAGAATTTTAGGATTGCAGACTTGTGTAACTCAAGAGTAAGACAGGTAGAATTCTAAAAGAGTGACAAATTCAAATTTTGGCTATTACTGTGACTTTGAAAAATTGCAATGTAAAGATGCTATTTTTTTTCATATTAAGAGATTGGTGTTAATTGCAGGCACAAGTTCAGACTAATGAAAAGTCAGTTGCAAAGTCATTGGATAAATATATTTTATCCACCCCAGCATACATATACATTGAAGATAATAGTCTATCATTTCAAGGAGAATAAAATGTTAAGGTTGTATTTACTATACTTTGGTAGTTGTGTAATACTTTCTGTGTCTATCGTTTAAAATCTTTTTAAAACTAATGTGATATTAAAAGATGATGAAATGATTTTATAGTTCAGTATCGTACATTTGGACGGCTGGAAGGATATTTTGAGAGCATCTGGAATTCTAGATTCTTGGTTTTTAATCCTTATTTCATGGAATTAAAAAAAAATCCTAATGTTTAGTCATATTCCAGATGTATTAAATTAGAATCTCAGTGAGTGAGGCCTGAATATTGCCAGTTTTCAAAACCTTCTAACTTCATGATGTCACCTGTTTTTTGGTTTGCTTGCTTGTTTGTGTGCCAACATTTGGCAAGGAAACAGAGAACTTGGTAAAGTCATAGAGCTATTTACCTTCAGAACCATAGTAGCATCCTGGTTTTCTCTTAAACCAGTGGTTTTTCCAGTTGCCCACACTGCTTTTCTTTGGGTAGTCCAGATAGTGTATTTTTTTTTTTTTAATTTTCTGTTGTTGCAAAAGCCCTTGTAGTAAACAGCTCATGTATAGTAGGGTCTTATTTTGGTAGCTGAGCCTCAGGGATATTCTACATTTGTATTTCCTGAAACACTGGGGAGTGACTGAAGGTGTTGGCATAGCTGCTGTATTCCCGAATTTGACTGGTCGAGCTGCTGAATAAATAGGATTTTCTATGGCTAGGAGAAAGTATAGTGGCACTTCTAGTTGGTTACTCTAAGTTTTGTGCACTAGGTATTCATTAAATTATATTCTACTTTTTTCAATAATAATGGAATATATATGTATTAGATGAGTTTTAGTTATGGGACACATATTGTTTATTTTTAAGGTGGTAGAATAAACAAATATATTCTGTAATTAAAGCTTATTTAAAATAACTATTTTATGATATTAATTCTTATGATTTTGCCCTTATTTACAAACAACAATATAAATCATATACTATCTACCATTAATTGGCTTTCTGTGTGTTCCATAATTTTTAAAATTATGGAGTTATAATATTATGCCAAGCTAATTTCCAAATGAATGGCAATATGAACCAATGTGTTTATAACCCTTTTGTATGTTCTTTGGATAAATACAGTTTATTCTAGGTTTTCATCACCATTTCTCGCTGTGGTAGGATAATGTTATAGTCTCAGATGGCATGTGGCCAAACATGGATGCAGTGTTGGTGCCTCTTGAAGGCCTTGTTTAAAACACTCACTCTGGGATACTACTGTGCTTCTTTACTTCCAGACTGACCACTGCTCTAAGCAGTGTTGGGGCAATGCCTGGGCTGCCCGAGCCCTTGAAGTTCAAGAAGAAGCACCTGGACTTCTCATGATGGGAGGTCAGAGTCAATGTAAGTGACTTCCTAATTTGGGGGGCTAAATCCCTTCAGTGATTTCGATCTGTGTGAAGTCAGCCATACAAATGATTATGTCCAGTGTGTGTTTTATGTCATCATCATACTCCAAAATAATACTATTGATCTAAAATAAAACTTTGAAGTATTTCTCAGGTAATAAACTCTGTTTCCCTAGGATTATCTGTAGTTTCAATTCCGTGAAAAACATTATTTTGAGGAAATTGAAATCACTTTAAAACTTTGCGTCAAGTGTGATTTAGAGAAAACTTAGAAAGTTTAATGTAAAATTTCATTGGACATGAAATCTGAACACAAGTGGACTCATAAATGCATACATAAGTGGGGAAAACTGCAAAATTTACATCTTTGAGAATAGTTGTAATTTTGATATATTTGAGCATTGTCATTGATCATTGTTGCTCAGTACAGATTTTTTTTTTTCAGTGATGTTACTTCATGAATTCCCAACATTTAGGAATTCCCAAAGATAACTCAGTAAACTAGATCAGAAAATACTTGGTATGTGTACAAATGGATAATATAAATAGTAGAAATAATTTCCATTTGTGATAAATTGCAGGAGACTAGAGCTGGATTTTTTCTTTAGGGCAGAATAATGAAGTTATACTATGATGCTTGTATTAACATGGGATTTTGATTATGAACATAAATAAGAGGAGAAAATTATGAAAGAATAGAAAATATTAAAATACTGTCAAGTTTTATTCTCATCAAGTCCTAAGGATTTAAATCTTTTTGAATAGTTTTTCATACAGTTTATAAGTTATAAGCTTTTAAGATCATGAGAAGATAATTTCTCTTGTACAGTTGAATTCTAGAACTTTTGTGTAAAATTAGCATACTTCACTATATAGAAGGGAAAACAAAATTCTACAGTAGGTAAAGATTCAAATTGGTTTTGGTTTCTGTTTTTCTATCTAATGGCTTCCATCTAACTCTGGTAAACGTACCTTAACTGATAGCATGCAAATTGATGTTTTATGCATTGTTACTTTCCTTAATTGAAATCATCCTTTAAATTATTAAAATAGTGAGTACTGGAAAGAGCATGGTACATAGAGCAAGAAGTCCCAGGTATATTTTAAATACTCATTCCCTGGTTTACTAGAGTGTCATTTAAGTTCTCTGAGCATCAGATATGTTTACCCGTCCTGTCTACCCTCCTAGGTTGTTGTGAAGATGAAATGAGATTATATATGTGAAAGTACTTTGTTAACTGTAACAAGCTGTAGAAAATTTGTTATTTTTTTTGCGTGTAACACTGGGACAAAACATTTAAAGTTATCTAAATATTTTACCCAGAGACATTAAAGAAGTTTGTCTCCTTTACATAACCTTTATTTTTAAAAAAAGAGCAAGCAACAAAGTGATTAATATATAGTGGGCTGCAATATATGGAATGAGAACATCAAAATATTTACGAATAGGAGTTTTAGTTACCATGGCGTATCTTGGAAAGAGACTGTCTTGATTATCCTTTCTTCCTGTCTCTCGTTTGCCCTTTCTCTAATTTCTCCCAGTTCTGTCTCTCCCTTTTTCTACCCTGCCCCCTCACCTACTTTCCAAGGACTTTCTTGCCTGTTTCCTGACCTTAAGTTTTATACCCTTCTTTATTGGTGTTATAGCGCTTAGACATCCTGGCAGGTTTTGTATGAAGGTTTTTGACATCTTTCCCTTGATGTTTTGTAGTTAGACAGGGTGACATTCTAAGCTGCTGGACCAGAAAAAGGAGAGCAAGGTTTGGTCCCCAGTGAGTAATAAAACCAGAGGTAGTGTTGACAGTTGTGTATAGCCGCACTTCAGCTGAGACTGTTCCTTGGTTTGAAACTCGTTCGCTACATCTGTCACTACCATTTACAGTTTAAAAAAATTTTGAAACCACAACACATTTAGAATGAAAACTTGAGAAAAGCAGAAACAGAAAAGTAATGCATGAAATGGAAAGTAAGCCGAGTTTGAGAAGAAATATATGGAAACCTGAATGGCATCAAGACGACAGAAAAGGTGAATTTGTTGGAGATGAGAGGAAGGCTGTTGGATGAGTGAGAAAGACAGAGAACTCATTTTACCAGGGTTGCTCTGGCTTGTCGAGACTGATTTCACAAAAGCTGACTGGGGCTCTGGAACCTAGGGGAACAGTGCACACCAATTGACCTCTGCCAAGAACATTGGAAAGGGAGAAAAAGGCCAAAAATGAATGGGTAACAGGAGGTAAGGAAGTCATTTATTTTGGCACTCACAGTTTAAACATTATAAACTAAGAGGAGTATCTGTTTTGAAAATATTTAAACTTATTAGCATCAAATACTTGCTGTGATTCTTTGTTATTGGTTGTTTTCGAAACCTATAGTTGAAAGTGGTTAAGAAAGCTCAATATTTGCATGAACATTGTTTACCATTCCATAACTACTCTAAGACAGAAAATGTGGGTTGCTTTTTCTCCATTATTCCCTTTCCTTCATTTCTTTATTATAATCATTCTTTCCTTTCCCTGCCTTTCTTTCTATGTCTCTTTCTTCTTCCTTTCTTTCTTTGTTTTTAATTCTCCAGCCCCAAGATTTTAGGATGATTTCTTTAGACGTAAAAGCCCTAACTTGACAATGGGACATCTCAGAATAATTCTCTTTAAACATATTCATCATAAATAAAAACAATTCAAAAGAGATTCATGTGCCGCCTTGAATATTCAAATTTTCCCTGTTGCCTAAAAAGGCTCATATTAATAAAGACATAAAAGTTGAAAAGATCATTACTTTAATTATTTGGGCTAGTTGTTAGCTTTGTCTTATGATTTTCAAAATTTACGTATGTGTAAAAACTGGAGATTTTGGAATGAGATCTTTAGGCAGAGCCTCCTCTTTTCCAACGGTTAGGATCTGGTAGCCAGCACAGGGTAAGAGAGGGTCAGTCTCTGGTCACTTGTGATTCCTTCCTTTGCCTGGTCAGCCACATTTCAGTAATTCCTGAGCTGCTGTAGTGTACCTCCTTCTCTCAGGGATATTATAAACTAGCTTGTACTTGCCTTTAGATAAATTACAAAAAAGTGCTCCTCTGAGCAGAAGAATTGCAACAAGGCACTCTTTCTTTCAGGTGTGGCTTGACGCTGAGACTGGTTCAGATTTAGGCCCCTGTTTGTCACAAGGAACTGTTGTGTACATACAAATAGTATGACCATATGCAGTAGACCTGTTTCCAAACCACAGGGCAATGGTAAAATGGGAAATTTCCCTAAAGTGATGATACTTTATCCAAAAAATAACAGCAAAAACTTTTTTCTCACTCTTAGTCAATAATCAGCAATTTCTGACGTTGGAATTAGCAGGTTATCAACATTTTATCGTTCAGTTTTCAAAGTTTTAAGCAATTTGTTTTAAAGTATTATATAAATAAAATATTTTAAATAAAGTATAGTCATATGATATTAATTACTAGAAAGTGAATCTGGAATATAAGAATTGCTTCTATGCAATTTATGGGGGTTTGGGGTAGGGAAATAAGGCAACTTAACAGAAAGATTAAATTTTGAGTACTATCATGGGTTAAAGAATGGTAGCAGTAATTATGATTTGCCAGCTTTGGTAGCATTCTCAGATAAGTTGAGAAGCTTGGGAACCTATGGCTTGCAATAGAAGTAAAATATCAAGTGAGTGCATGTGTGTGTGTATGTGTGTGTGAATGTGAATGTGTGTATACTGACCTATCTATCTACCTATTATCTATATTCATTTTTTAAAACAAAATTTAGGTTTTAAGACCTTATTAGGAGATAGCAAGCAGGATGGGAAAGCTTTCTGGTTAAAAACATTATTCTTAAAGCTGTGATATTTCTCTCTTTTTTTTATTGTTTTTTTAATTTTAATTTTTTTTAGCTGAGCCATCCTGCCACCTGTTGGCAGCTCAGCAGCAGCTCAGCTTGGGCCTGGAATCAAACCAGCGACCCTGTTGCTCAAGGCTCTCACTCTTGAGTGAACTCTTAACCAGCTGAGCCACTCGGTCAGCCCCTGTGATATTCCTATCAAATGTATTTAAAAATACAAGTCACCAAACAAAATCTGGTCAAGATGTTGGAGTAGATAAACACTGTACTTATCTCCTCCGATGACCACATCATAATTACAGCTAAACTACAGAACAACAATCATTGAGAATTTCCTGAAGTCTAGCTGAACAGAAGTCCTATAACTAAGGACATACAGAAGAAGCCATCTTGAGACTTGTAGGAAGTGGGGAGACATGAAATGGGCTGGTCCCACACCCACGTTTTGCAGTTAAAAATTGGGAGGAATATCTTGGCTGCAGAGGTTCTCCCTAAGGAGCAAGTGTTTCCAGCCCCAGACCAGGGCTCCCCAGCCCAGGGTTCCAGTGCCGGGAAAAGAAGTCCCCATAACTGCTGGCTGTGAAAACTAGCAGATTTTGTCTGATTGAAATGGAAGGTAGCTAGAGTCCCAGGCATTCCTCTTAGAAGGCTCATGCACAGACTTACTCACTGATGGGCTCACTCTGAGCTTTAGCACTGTGGTGGTAGCTAGAAAGGCTCCAGGGAGATATGGGAAGGAATTAAATTGTTTGGCTTCAGGGCAAAGGCTGAAGGGGCAGCTTTTTCCAAGACAGAAGTGCTTGCAGAATCCATTGTTCCTTTGTTGAGCGCTATACTCATCCAGCTTATAGGCACAACTGGCAGCATTATCTGAGCCTCCATCAGCCTGGCTAACACTGTTCACCCCACCCTGGTGATTCTGTGAGATTCTCCCTCACCATCCAACTTGCAGGCCCACCCAAGATACTTCCAGTGACTATTCCATACAAATTACCTGTCTTGGCTCATGCTTTGGACTTTCCTAAAATCTCTCAAAGGTTTACAAACCCCAAACAAGCAGCAGCATCTGGCCTTGGCATATCCCATACCACTTACTAAGCAGCCCCAATCCCGGCACTAGCAGGAGCCAGTCTCAGTTCACAGCTCAGCCTCTCCCAGGCACCTCTGAGTCCTTCATGAGTGGCAACTATTTTTAGATCACTTTGTAGCTCATACTAAGTGGCCCTGGGTAGTGCACAGGCAGCCACTATCTTGACGTGCACCAGAGCCCCTCCCAAGTAGTCCCAGAACCAAAACACCCAGTGGCCCACTGCAAACCACACCAGAGTATCACCCAACCGACCCCACAAATGACACACTCATAAAGCAGACTGGGCAGGTAGCAAAGCCCTGCTAAAGCAAATCCTCCTCCACAGGGTCAGCCCCTGCACAGCAGTTCCTCCACTGTAGTCATGTCCAGTCCTCACAACCAATCAGCCTGAGGGTCAGTACCTCCCACTGACATGCAAACAGCAACCAGGTCTCAAATACAAGAGGGCACATACAACACACAAGAGAAACACACTTGCAGCACCTAGCTGAGGACACCAGACAGACTGTGCCACTTGGCCCAACAGGACACCTACTACATAGGGCCACTCCACTAAGACTGGGAGACATAGTAGCTCTACCTAATACATAGAAATAAACTGGGGGGGCGGGGGCAGCAAAAATGAGGAGACAAAAAAAACATGTCCCCAAGAAAAGAACTGAACAAAGCTCCAGAAAAAAGAACTAAACAAAATGGAAACAATGTACTGGGAGACTGCTCTGTCTCAGGAAGCAGAATGCAGAGGGGTGAGTCTTGAGTATCTTTTGGGTCCAATTTGCACAATGTAGTGATGAGATCACCTGAGTGTCAGGGATCTCTGTTGTTGTTCTGGACATGGCAGCTGGCATTAGTGCCATGCATTGTCTTCATTAATATTTAAGTCAGAGTGGACAGCTGCCGCCCAGTGGTGTATCAAACCATGAGCTGAAAGCTAGACCCCTAGAACTCCCAGCCAGCTCGCTGTACTGGGCAACTCTGTTTCTTTATTAACTTTGCAATAACAGAACCTCATGGTTTATACAATTGAATAACTACAGTGTTGGACTCTTCTTCTTAAGTCATGATAAGGCTTTATTGCACTAGATGAATGGAGTATAAGTTGTTTATGTTACACTTTTTTTTTTTTAAGCGATCTCAGCTACTTTATCAAAAGTAAAAAGTAATAGCTCTGGCCATTGACTATTCATGTTTGATATTACAGTTTTAAAATTTGAATTTGATGTTATTCTACTTATTTAGAAACTAAATCAGAACCCTAAATACTGGAGATAACGTTAAGAATTTAAAGTAAAGCAAAGCACAAGTATATGAAACTCTCAATTAGAAACTTTTGCATACCATGAAAGAAAGCATGGCTTTCAGAAGAGACTGCATATACCAAAATCAAGTGAAGGTTATTTACTTACTCTTTTACTCATTTTATTCCCTTAGACTGTGTTTTGTAGGAATATTGAATTGGTGATTCTTAGGTTTGATGCTGAGGAGAGAACTTTAAGCAAGTTTAAAGTGAAATAAAAATTATTAAGACTATCTCTAGAACATATTGTGTGTTTACTGTATTTTGCCGTATAATGTGAACTCCAAATTTTGGCCCAAATGTTCAGGGAGAAAATCTTTTGTTTTAACGTTTTAATTTAAATTTTTATTTGTTTACATTTAGGCATTTGTTTGTGTATTATAAAAAAATGTTAGCATTTATTTTTTAATATTATGGTACAAAAATTTTATGTAAAAATTAATTACAAAACACAAGAACAGACAAAAGGTACAAGAAATTTTATATACGGTTAACAAATTTACAATATTTATGCATCATAGAAGGCCAAAAACTCTTTGTTGTTCTTTGCATACAGAAATCACTATTGATTTCTAGAGTTACACCTTTAACTCATAAGCATGAATAAAATAATTAGTAATATTTAAATAGATATGGAATTAGTACTACCCATGTATAAAACACACCTTTATTTTTCCCTCATAAATTTGGACAAAAAAGTACTCATTATACACAGCAAAATATTGTAATTCCCTTTAGAGCAGGAAGTTTTAGCTAGCTTTTTTTTTTTTTCCTGCTCTAGCTGTTGCATTAGCAGCCATAGACCAAGTGACAACATCATTGTTTTTAATAAAACAGATTAATAAAAATGTAAGAGGATTAAGCATTTCAGGTTCTGGCTTCTATGCTTAATATGAGAGTATTGGCTTAAAGCCAGTATACTATACATGCTAATTTATTGGTGCTTCGCTTGAAGTAATGTAGAAGATTACCTCCTCTGAGATTGTCCACCTGGGGTAATCATTCTCACCCAGGAACAATTTTGCCCCCAGGGGACATTTACCAATGTCTGGAAACATTTTTGACTGTCACAATTGGGGAGGTGGGTGAGTAGAGGCCAGAGATACTGTCATATATCTTAAACAATGTACAAGAAAGTCCCCCACAATGAAGAATTATCCAGTCCAAAATGTCAAGAGCAAGGAGGTTAAGAAACCCTGAACTAGAAGTATTTACAGTTTGGCGTCTTCTTCATCTATTTTTTTTTCCTCTTTTCCATCCCTCTTCCTTAAATAGGTATGCATAGCTTGGTGTGAAGATGAATAAATGACTCTCTGTATTGTGCTAAATGTAATTTTTTGAAAGTTCCCAAGGTATGAAAAGGGGGTCAGCAGACCTGTACTGTAGCTCTATGACCTTGGACATGTCACTTAAACTCTCATTTATTTATCTCTAAAAATCAGGACTGAAAGAGATCTACGTTTTCTTCTAGCCCAGCAAAGTCAAAAGAATTTGGTTTAAACCATTTATTTGACCTGACATGAGCACCTCCTCTATGTGAAATAACATGCTAGGTGCTACGAGTGAAACAATGTAGACGACTAGAAGATGTAGTTCCTGTTTTCTAAATGCCTGTGATTTAATTTGGGAGACAGACACGTAAACAGAAGTGACCATGCACTTCGATAAGTGTTCTAATAAAAGCGTGGTCAAAGTTCTACAGAAGGGCGGGGTGGGGGAGGGGCAGCCACTACCTGTGATAAGGAGAGCTGGGGAAGTCATGAGAGAGAAGGTAGAATCTGACATGGCTATTGGATGAGAAGAGGGATTTTCCAGAGGGTGAGCAAGGGGATTACAAGTCAACGGACTAGCATAGGCAAAAGCTTAGAATTACGAAAGCCCTGGTATGCTCAGCAATGTTGAAAAGTTTCAGTATGACTGGAACGTCATCACTGAATAAAAATACTCTTCTTTTGTTTCCTCAAAATATCACAGATTTCCAAGAGTCAGAAAGCTATGAAAAGTAAATATGGCCACTTCGCCCTTGCCCGCACACTTCAGCCATTCATCCATTTCCAGTGTGTGCATTACAAGCACAGACAGCCTCAATTACAGGCTGAGGATTCCTTCAGGCTCTCGTCTCTCCTACTTCACTTGTTTTAACTTGTGTCTGTTCTGCTTCATTGTTAATGCTGGGACTTGTGGTGCAGAAAAGTCAGGAACAACAAATCCAATTAAAAAAAAAAGTGCCTGATAACCCCTTGGGGCCATGGACTTGGGTAATTTAAATGTCTGATTTAATACACAAATTCTGGTGAACGAAGTGTAGCACTCTCCCCTTCTAAAACGAGTAGAGAACATGATGGCAGAAATAGTGCCAAAGCTTTTGGCACCAACGGATGACAGGCAGCACAGGTTTTTGGCTTAGGGTGATCCATTGCTGCTCAGCATAGCTGAACAAGTGGTTCCCAGCTTGGCCTAAGCCACCCTCACACTCAGCTTTCTTTTGCAGCTGTGAAAATCAGTGTCTCCCCTTAGACTACGTCACAAAAGGAAATGAGAGTGTTCTGAGGGAAATTAATCTTTCTAGCCATCTTTAAGAAGTAGATGGATTTTGCATGAGTTTTCCCTCAGCAAGTCTGACGTTTCTCAGAAGGGAGTTTATAGTGGAATAATAATTCCTTCTGTTTCGTTCCTTTGGAAATACCCAGATATAAAACAAAGTTATGAAGTAGATATCACAGTGACTTGATGAGAGTTCAGGAAATGTGTCTTCTATTTCCAACCAAGCAGCTGACTTTCTGTGACAATTATTTCTTGATGTTTGAGCTGCTTCTTCTAGAAATAAATCTAGTAATACCCGCTGTTCATTGCTCAGGATTTACGAAGTAATGTGTGTAGAGTATTTGGGAAGAAAAAGGTTCTATAACATAAATACATGTTGTTTTTCCACCCTTAATATCAGTTAGTCCCCTGTTTACATGATTAAATTCCAAGTAGTCTGAACACTTGGCAACCTCCTTCGTCTCCCCCGCCCCATCAGAGTATAAAATTCATGGTTAACTGCTCCTTATGAATTTTTCACAACCTCAGTTAACCTACTAAATATCCCAGAAAAGAGCCGGCTTGGCTGGAGTTGAATCAGTACAGCTTTGTTAATTTGGTCTGTATTAAGCCAATACTTTTTAATATGGAATGAGCTAAAAGGAGCGGGGGCGGGGTGTTCCGAAATCAAGGCCTGGGTGCATTCTCCCAGAAATCACTGGAGTTCAGCTGTCTTCATCAGTGTGGTAAGAGGAGGAGGAGGAGGACAAAGTACAAATACATGTGTTCCAGGCCAGTGTGTCTCCTTTGGTGTGTAGAGACCATCAGTGGTAGTCACGGAGAGACTATAATGAAGAATGATGCATGAGCAATCGTAGCGTGATATGAGAATTAAAAATGTTTTGCAGGAAATACTGAAGGAGGCTATATGACCTAAAACAAAAAAACTGAAAGAATAAAAAACCACGAGCAACATTATGAACAGACAGACAGAAGCAGGAAATGGCAACCCCTACACCAAATAGGACAGTATACACTTAAACATAACATAAAGGGTAAAGAAGATAAAAATATTAAAAAAAAAAGAAAAAGACAACTTGCTACTGCTGCTCAGAGATTAACTCACAGAATAAGTAGGGATAATTTGTGACAACAAAAACATAAAAGAGGAGAGAGTAAAGGTCTGAATCTGCAAAGGGGAATGAAGATAAGCATGCTGAAGGAAAAGGACTGCTTTCTTTTACAAAAACTTAATGGTAACCACTCAAAAGAAAAATCCAGAACTGATTTATATAACTTTAAAAAAGAAAAAACAGGGAAAAATCATAGACTACCACCACAGTGAAATAACAGATGGCAACAAAAAGACAAAGAAACAATGGAGACATTGAGATACCAGAAAACAAAAGACAAAATGGCTATAGGAAATCCTCATATGTCAATAATCACCCTAAACGTAAATGGACGGAACTCACCAATAAAAAGGCACAGAGTAGCAGATTGGATCTAAAAATGTTTTAAGTTCTTAAAGACTGTTTATTATGCAATAGGTACATATTCTTTTATTGTTTACTAGTGTTTGTTTTCTCCTACTGTTTTTTTTTTCTTGTTTTTTTTAGTTTCAGGTGTACAAAACAATGTAGTAGACGTTTCACCCCTCACAAAGTGATAACCCCCTTTCCCAATCTGCTGCCCCTCAGACATCATATATAGCTGTTAAAATTCCATTAACTGTATTCCCTATGCTGTACTGCAAATCCCGTGACTATATACATATATATTATAGATTTTGTTTTCTATGTGAGGAATCATCTACAGCCTTCTTTAGAGCAGGAGTAGATAAAGTTTTACTGAAATAGCCACACTCATTCATTTACATATAGTCTTTGGCTGCTTTTGCGTTACAATAGCAGAACTAAGTAGTTGAGAATTTCTAGTCCACAGAGACTAAAATAAAAATGTGAACTATCTGGTTCTTTACAGAAAATGTTTGCTGACCCTTGCCTTAGAGAAATACCTTTTGTAAACAAAAACTAATTTCTGCAATTTAGATACAGCCTCTCAGGGTGATCATTTACCTAGACAAATGTGGAGGACTTCCTTTGAAGAAGTGGTAACCTCAAATACTTTTTTTTCATCTTATTTGCTTTATCATACCTGATTCTTATAAAATGCAAATTTTGACATAATATGTAAAAGGAAATCTATTTCTTATGACTTGTAAGCCCTCCAGAAAAAAAAATGCATATAGCAGTATAGTGACTATAAAGAGATATTGACTAGTATGTCACCAATTATATTAGGGAAATGAATAAATAACAATAGTAACATTTTTATAAAGTGCTTATTCTGTGTTAGACACTGTTCTAAGCACTTTTTAATTTCTCTTTTCAGCAACCCTTTGAAGTAGGATAATTGTTATCCTTATTTTCTGTATGACATTTTTTTTTAGTTGTGAATGCAGTTGAGAATCTAACTTGTAAGAAAAACAACTAATAAAATATTTATAATTTATTTCATGGGTTTATGATACAAATGAATAGTTAAATTTCTGGGGATTGTAAAGCCAAGGCACTGACTGTGTTCCATGACTCAAGTATTAAGAATGATAGAGAACAATTTTCATAACATAGAGTTATTGTGAATCGTAAGTTGGTAATTTTCAGTTCTGAGCTTGATTTAATTTTCTTAAGCTTTCCCTGAGCTTAATTTAATTTTTTATGCAGTTATGTTTCTTTTGGGTTTATTTTTCTCCTCCTTTAAAGTTAACACATTCAAGTGTGTGCATATTGGAGATTGCAATGGCTGGCTCGGTAGTTCTCCATTCAGGAGTTTGTTCTGAGATTCTGCACTTACACAAAGAGGAAGTAGCCTGCGGCAAAGCCAGGTTCTTATCAGGTGGCTGGATAATTAATAAGCAGAGGATATAATCCTGCGCATGGTTTTTCTCGTAGTAAAGCAGGAGCTATGCTAAGGTGATCTGTGAGAATGTCACAGGAGTCACTGACCAAGTTTGATTGCAAGTAGAAGCACCGGTTGGGATTTAGCTTTGCATGAAAGTCAGACAAAGCTTGGACATTGTGGCGTATGGAGTGAGATGTTTGCAGTCCAGCATTGCATACCACTTAGCTCCGCCTACTCTGGAACTAGTCTTGGGGAAGCACAAAGGGTACAATAAGAGGGGAGAAACAGAGGCAAAGTATGCTGTCAGACACATGTGCAATCAGAAACTCCCCTAGTTAGTCCACACTCATGAGAATTCCCCCAGCTCACCCTACCCACCCCACCAATTTTATTGAACCCATAGTATTGCTCTTTCAGCCATTTGGCATGCTATATGCCAAATAAAAGCATACCATATGCTTTTAACTCTGTGATGTTGTTTCACCTGTTCCTTGAACCCCCGCCCCCCCCCCCCCCCCCCCCCCCGTTGTTTCTTTATACTGGGAAATTCTCAGTTGACATTTTTTTGTGGGTAGAAAGTGAGTATTCCTAACAGAAAGCATTCCCCATCCCTGATTCTCATCATCTTTATAAAGTTCTGTCTACACAGCTGTTTATATCAAGACAAAAGGGCAGAATATTAAATGATGATAACTTATAAACCTTTCAGATGGGGGATATTCATCTGCATCTGAAATACCATGCAGAACTTGGATGGTAGGCTGGAAGTGAAGACTGAGAATGGGAAGTTAGCACTGTGTTTAATGGAGTGTTCTGACATTCATAATTCAGATTTCCTCCCACTCTTTAGAATTTGTTTGTATTCTGTTGTTACTAAAGAGATTAAGAATAACTAGTCAGAAAAATGTTTTAAAATATGAATACAGAATGATTTAATAGTCATTAAAACATTTAAATATAATTGCATAAATTAATTATAATTCTATAGTGATTACATATTTATAAAATTATTAATTATCAATACATGAAAATCAGTAATGGGTTATGTGTTCCCTTGACATTGTGAAAAAACTTCCATTTTGTATGCATTGATTTCACAGTTTAAATTTCCTCTGTGATGATTAGCTTTGCTGACCTGTACAATAAATCGTGGCATTGAATTGTTTGATGTATGGAAAAGAGCTGTGAAAGCTGTGTAAATGTTGATCAGATATAATACTGCTCTTTTCAGCTGTACAGTAAGGCAGCTATGTTATCCGGATGCATATACCGCTTCTGATTAGAAGGTTAAAGCAGCTTTAAGTATATGACATTTCTCAAAAAATTCTTGTATGAGACTTCACACATTTATACTCTGTTATATGTACCCCCCAAAACCCAAAACCCCAAGCTCCAAAACCAAACCATAAACAAAACTCTAGCTCTTTTATTTTTTAAGCTTTCCTTGCATGCAGGAGGTACTTGGTTAAAGCACCAAGTGAAGTTACCCAGTCTCATTTTGCATAACTGTTCAGTAAGTTCTCCTCCCTGTCTGATCAGTTTTTCCTCATGCACTCCCAGGAATGTTATCTGGGTTCATGGTGGTGGGGAGAGAGGGTTGTTTTGTGACATAGTGGTCTTGGGGGAGAGGAAGCCTCAGATCTGAGCATCATCCCTAGGTTCTAACTGGCCTCTGCTGGGAGGTGACAGTTCTGGTCTTGTGCCCACTGCCGTTTCCTTGGCTGGTGTCCACTGTGGAAATCAGGGATGATGAGCTTGTGTCCCCGTGAGCGCAAACTCTGTGGGCTGTCACTGTTGTTGAAAATCCCAAGGCCTGCTGTCCGTTCTGTCCTGGCAGTCCTGTCTTTAGCTTTTTTCAGGACCACTCCGACTGTCGCAGCGGCTCCCTTGGAAATCTTATCCAGCACCCTCAGGTACTTTTTCATCCTCCACCGGGCACGGGGTAACACCCGGAATGCCTTCCTTGCCCAGTGGGAGTGGAGGAGGGCTTGGGAGTGCTAACTTGCACTGGCATTTTATTCAGAATGCCCACATAGGAGGAGGGCCACTGGGCAGGCACTTTCCTCCCAGGTTTCCAGGTGCTCTCTGCGTTCATCTCTTCTCTCAGCAGGTCTGAGCTGCTCCCCTCCCCTGTGTCCTTCGCTATTTCAAAACAGGGTGTGGGAGTTGGGACACTCTTGATGACTGATTGCTCTGCTGTTCCTCCTACACTTCAAATTTCTGTGAGCTTCTTTTACTTCTCCTTTCTGTTTCGCTGGACATTCCTCTAGGTCATATCCACCTTCTTCTCATGGTGGCATCCATCCTTTCTTTTTAAGTGCAGAGTGCATGTTGGGAAACACTCTTAATCATAGAGAAAAATTTAAAAAAAATGATGTTTTCAGAATATCATTTCTGGAATCTCTGATATGTGCCTGAAACTGGCTGCACTAGTCGTGGCAACTAGAGGATGAGGCCTCCGTGGCAGGAATGATTCAAATGTCTTTTAAAAGGCACAGAAAGCTTATAAAATCAGACACAAAAGACCTCACATACAGCTTTAGGAGAATGGTCCAGGGAGCTAAAGGCAGTGAGGAAGAGTTTCACTTGGAAAGAAAGGCAAAAGGTAAAGGAAAAGATTTTCTCTGTGCTGTGTACCACATGCTTTCTTGACAATCTTGGTTGATCTCATTCCAAGGGACTCCAGGATCACCACTAACCAATTTCCTGGTGGTTTTATGCCCTTGTTAGTGACCTTCAGGTATCCAGGACATTTTAATGTGTTTGTTACAATGACCACAGGAGCCTGTAATAAAAAGATAACTGTAGGATTTCTTACTGGTTCAAACTACCTGGAAGCTAGTAAGAGGAAGTGAAATAAAAATGTTAAGATTAATGAATCTGAACTCAAATTTTGTGTTTCCTTTGTTATGGAACAGTCAGTATTTTGGGGGTTTGTTATTTTGTTAAAGTAAATATTAGAATTATAAAAGGAATTTCTGTAATTTAAATAGCAGATGATATTTCTTGAGTGCCTGAACTGTTTCTGGAACTTTACATAAAAAAAAAACAACCCAGCTTTAAAAACTACAGTATCAGTAGTTACTTCTCTTTTGCAGATAAGGAGACTGAAAATCAGAAAGGCTAAATCACGAAACTAAAAAGAGGTGGGATTGGGATTAAAAATGTAAGCCTACCTGAAGACAACACCTGTGCTTTTTCAAGTTATTAAGCATAAGTAAATAGTTCATGTTAGAAATACCTCTGTGACAAAAAAAAAAAAAATCCTGTGACGAATAATGTTTAATGCTTACTTAAGAACACACACTGAGGAGATTATGCCGAGAGAGTCAATATATACCTATCTGACCATTAATCTCTTTTAATCTAGAATATATAAATTGAATATTGTGCTAACAATGTACATGATATAAGTGTAAGCCTTTTTAGGCCTTAGTATTGTAAAATAAAATTAGAGGTAGGACCCCAGACCAAACAAACATACCACTTAGTGAATGATAAGGTGGATACACTTTGTAATCACCGCCCAAGTCAAGAAATAAAGCGTTTCTACTGGCCCCAGAAACACTTCATGTGCCCCACCCTTCAGAGGCCTCTGCTGATTTTTATAATAATCACTTTTCCCTATGGTTTTACGAGCTCAGAGCAATCCTACACACTATAGTTTAGTCTGTCCCATTTAAAAATGTGATATATCTTTCCAGTATCTTTTAATCTGCAGGTTTCCCTTCAGTCTCTTTCTTTTCCTTATAATCTGTCTGAGGAAGAACATGTACCCTTTAACTGGTATGGGTTACCATAATCTATGTTTTGCTCATTCAGAGACTCGGGGTATATTCAGCCTGCTTCCTTACTTCTATTTCCTAAATTTGGCCGTTGGATCCAGATGTATCATCAGACCCAAATTAGATCCCTCTGGTGGTCGTGTGTTCTCTCATCAGGATATACATCATTGTCTGGTTTTGCGGTTTTACCTTTTTTTTTTTTTTTTAATGTATCCGCACCTGTCGATGCTTAATGCTTCTAATGTTGATGCTCCTTGAGAGTTGCAAAATGATGATACACTATCATTCTTTGTCATTTATATAAATAACTTTATAAAGAAATACTTCCTCTCTTCTTTTTTTTTTTTTTGGTGATCCAGGGGTATAGTTCATATAAGAAAGGTTTGATTCTTTTTTTTTTATTTACACAACTTGAAAGGCTGTAATTTCATTTCTTGTCATCCTCTAAAAGTGACAAGTTCATTTTTTTTTTTTAAAGATTTTTATTGGGTAATTGGGGGGGATGGGAACAGT
The DNA here is from genome assembly GCF_001890085.2 of Hipposideros armiger. Lineage (NCBI taxonomy): Eukaryota > Metazoa > Chordata > Mammalia > Chiroptera > Hipposideridae > Hipposideros > Hipposideros armiger. The sequence continues at coordinate 1,486,054 of NW_017731492.1, read as the reverse complement.
GCTGGGGAATTAGGGGAAGGGGAACAGACAAGTTGCTGTCGTTTTTTTTTTTGTTGTTGTTCTTCAGTCTAGTTGTGGAGGATGCTGCTTCACTGGCCCAAGTTGGCACCATCATTGCGCTCTTCCCTGGCGAGGCAGATCAGTTGCCGGCTTCTGGACGGCCGCTCACTGCGGCTGCTGGCCGCTCACGCTGGCTGCTGGCTACATACGGTAGCCCATGGCAACCCACTGCCACAGGGACTGCAGCCTATGCCGTCGCCAGCAACTCACGGCAGCCCAGCTCCAGGTTGAGCTGTTGTTCAGCATCTTAGCTGTAGAGGGCAGTGTCACTGGCCCTCATATGTGGGATCCGAACCGGGGCCCTCTGGCATCCCAAGCGAGCTCTTAACCATCGCGCCACTTGGCCGGCCCACAAGTTCATATTTTTAAATATCATTATGAACTGACTAATTTAAACATACCTGATATGTTTCAGCCTACTGAGATTAAATCCAATTTCAATCCATCTTGTTTTATTAATAGTGGGTTTGATTGTGCTTCTTTGTATGGTTTTTCTTTGTGGTTGCTCTGGGTATTGCAATATATGTAGGCGACTTATCACAGTGTACTGATGTCAACATTTTACTACTTTGAAATATGGAAACTTTCTTTCATTTAGGTCCTTTTAGCTTCCTCACATTTAAATATCATTGTCTTAAATACTGTACATCACTTCTATGAGGACTCTAAAAACATCACACTCATAGAAAGAAAGACCTTAGAACGGTGGTTGCTAGGAGCTGGGGTGGGGATGAAGGAGAGATGTTGGTCAAATAGTACAAACTTTCAGTTTTAAGATGTGTAAGTTCTGGGCTACTAATGAATAGCATGGTGATTATAGTTAATACCGTAGCATATACTTGGAAGTTGCTAAGGTAGCAGGTCTTAAATGTTCTCACCACAAAGAAGAAATGGTGTAGGTATGTGACTCTCAAGTCACACCCTCAGGAGGTGTTAGCCAATGCGTTATGTAAGTGTATCATCAATACATTGTGCACCATAAAGTTATACAATGCTATATATATTTCAATTATAACACAATAAAGCTGGGGAAAATAAATATCATTATCTTGAACATCAGATGATGTTATAATTTTTGTTCCAATCACATGGAATACAGTTTATAAAACTCGTGTGAGAAGGATCATTAATTGTATTCACTCAAATTTTTGTTCCTTCTGTTGTTCTTTTTTTCTTCATGCTCTAAGATCACTTCTCCTATCATTTATCATGGTTTCTTGGCCTATTCACTGGAAAAACTAGGAAATACATATTTTTAAAGTTCATTCTGAATGAGTTTACTCAGATATTGCCAATTCTAATTTTGAATCTCTGGGTTTTTACTTCATCGCTTTATTTCACTTTGGTTCTCAAAGACACAAAGGATATTAGAGTATTCCATAATTTTTCTACTCCCACATATGACACCCAACATTCTTAGAATAACAATAGTAAGATATTATACTTCTTTTTACTGAAAACAATAAAATAGAATGCCTTTGTGTATGATGCATCTATTGCCTTCAATTTTTTGTCAGAGCTTATAACTGTAACATATAATACAATATTTTCTTCCCTCTAATCTTCATTTCTCTTTGTTCTGGAAGTAACTATTTATTTCATGTTCCACACAAGTTTTTCTATTGGTGTCTCTCTAGTCATTTTCGTTATCTGAAGTTTGTTCTCTAGTAGATTCCACAAGAAGGGCTAATGGTAACCACATTCTCTGAGTTCCTTCCTGTTGATAACAGTTTGTATCCTTTATATTAGAAGTCTGTTTTGTTGGATAAAAATCTTTGGCTCACATTTTCATTTTTTTGAGCATCTTAGTTATATTCTCCATTTATTTATAAAATAAAGCACTGCGCTCAAAGAAAATCATTTTCTTTTCCTTATATGTCACATGCTCATTTTATGCCCGTAAGATTCTTTTTCCTTTCAAGTTCAGAATTTTACTAGATTATGTATTGATGTTAGTAGTTATGGGTTGATACTTTTGGGTACACTATTTTCTTAGTATATAATTTTAAATATCTTCATTTTAGGATTTCTTTGAATTATAATTGTTATTATTTGTTTTGTTTCTTTAGGGACGAGGTACAAATAATAAAGTGAATATAATTTCCTTCTATTTCTTTAAAAATATTGCCTCATTAAATTTTAACATCTAATATGTAAAAATTCAGAAACCATTCTGAATCCTGTGTTATTGCATGTTTCTCCTTTTTCTGACTCTTCATACAAAGTGTTCTGTTATTTCTCAAGCATTTGCTGTAATATAAGTCCTTATTCATTCATTGGACTAAGCACTAGGTGAAACATTTTCATGTAGAGAGCCTGTTGTTTTCAATTTAGGGAAATTTTCTTCTATTCTTTAATTTTCTCGCCTCTTAATTCTCTCTTTTTGTGATTCTTATTGTTTGAATGCTTGGCCTCTTGGATTTCTTATAATTTTTCCCATTTTTTCCCTAGTTTCCATCTGCTATAGATTGAATGTTTGTGTCCCCCTCGCATAGATTCATATATTGAAATCCTAACCCCCAATTTGATGATATTTTGAGATGGGGCATCTGAGAGGTGATTATGTCATGAGGGTGGAGCCCTTATGAGTGGGATTAGTGCTCTTATAAAAGAGATACAGAGGGCTCCCTTCTCCATTCCACAACGTAAGGACACAGCGAAAAGATAGCTGTGTATGAACCAGAAATCGGCTCTCACCAGACACCACATCTGCTGGTGCCTTGATCTTGGACTTCACAGCTTCCAGAACTGTGAGAAATAAATGTCTGTTATTTATAAGCTACCCAGACTATGGTGTTCAGTTATCACAGCCCCAAAAGACTAGGATATCATCTCTATGTCTGTTTAAAATATAATTTACATACAATAAAAGTCACCTTTTTTAAGTTTACTGTTCAATATGTTGACAAACATTTACAGTCGCTTAACTGCCACCACCATATGGCAAAAATTCCCTCGTGCTCCTTTGTAGTCAATGCTCTTTCCCTCCTTACCTCCTGGCAGCCACTATGCTGTTTCCTGTTCCTAAAACTTCCCCATAAAAATCTCCACCCTCTTATTCTACTATCTTGTAGGTTTCATCAATCTGTAGATAGTTTTTCTACCTATTCTTGTAATAAGTATTTTAATTTATGCTATGTTTAAAAATTTTCTGAAAATCCCATTCTCATTTCATGGTTGCAGTGTCATTTTATGTCTGTGGATATTAATTATGGTTTCCTGGAAGTTTTTTCTGTATTTCCTCACCGTTTCCTTTCTCTCTCTTTTTTTTTTCCCCCCCAACTTGGATTCATTTCTCGGATGTCTGATGGCTCTTTACTGTCTAATAATATTAAATGTGAAATGCTGAAAAGTTAGTTGGAACCTCTGTGTGCCTGGGTGGGTCTTGCTGGTTTTGGAGCTTCAGTACAGAATGACTATATAACTAGCTGGTCATTCACTGGTAACTCCAAAATTATCTGCAAATGTATTTCCTGGTGTGGTTTGCTACCTCCAAAGTAAGAGCCACCAATAATCCTTCCTAATTATATAAGGTGCTAATCTTACAAATATGGGGCAGGAAAAGGGGACTTTGTATCTCACTGATAGCTATGCAGAAGATCACTTACCATTTTTGTTTTGAATGTCATTTTTCATCCCGAGTTTATTCTGTGATTAGTGTCCCTAAATCTAGCACCTGCTTGGTTCAATTTTCTCCAGAATCTATAAAACTTTTTTCTGCTGGGTAGATTGACAAATCTGGATGGGGTAGGGTCTGGGGACCCAACTATTCGTTAAACAGATTTTCTAATGAGCCACCTGTTTTCAGTCCTATCCTCATCTCAGCTTTCCACAATACTTGTATATCTCCACACTTGAGCCTTTCTAGGGCCCTACAGGGCAAGTTGGCTCATTTCCTCTTTATTATTTCTGTAACGTTTAACTTTCTTCCATTCTGCTACGTCACTTACTCTCCCTTTATCTACTTGCTATTTGGACTATAGATGTTTCCTAGTTTCCTTCAAGATGGTATCTAGACTTTGCTTTCTTGTTTTGTTCATTGCTTAGGGGAGCTTTTTGAGAATAGAAAAGAATAGAAATATCTTTACACATCCATCTTGAAATGAGAAGCTAAATCCTTAAATATCCTTATGGACTTCTCATACATAAACTATAGTCTTCTGAAGTATTGGACACAATTAATATACTACTTTTGCTATAATCTCTTTTTCTTTGACTTTCATGCTTTTTATTACTCTTATTCTTTCGCATATTCCTTCCTCTTTTGTCTATTCTTATGGTGCCACTTTCATCCATTTTTACCTTTTAAACATCCATATAATTCAGGGCTTTATAATTATTACTCTTCTGTCTTTCCATCAATAATCACTCAGACTATCACATCTAGCTTTAACCAAACTACAGTTCTGTATATCCATCTTATTATTAATCATTTTCATTTATGTGTTTTTCCATTTTAACAAAAGTAAAATAATTTTGAGTCAAAATATAACTTTACTATGCAATTAAGCCTGATAGTTTGAATTATCTTTAACTATAGCCTACACATTTATGTGAAAATTAAATCAGTCCATTTGGTTCTTACTTTAAAATTGTATGTGGTTGCATTCAATGTTTTCTTTCCATTGCTGCTGTTTGAATCCAGTTTGGAGGGAAACAGAGGACAAGGTGTTTAATGAATGAGGAGGCTAAGATTTTAATAACTCATTGCTGAAATTTAGCAATGGATCTAATTTAGCATTACATCTTAACAGATTATTGGGATTTTTATAGCCCAATGCCAAAATGAAAATATATTTAACTTTGAAGCACATCTATTTGAAAAAATGAACTTTAAGTTAGAAATAGGAAATAATTGTCCAAACAAAGTACTCCTACATATAGGGAGTAAATGCTATAACCAATAGATGATGTTATTTGCTTTGCTTTCGCTCCCCTCCTCTCCTTCCCCCTTTCCCTTCCCTTATCCTTTTTCCTCCCTCCCTCCCTCTCTCTCTTCCTCCCTCCCACCCTCCCTTCCTTCCTTCCTTCCTTCCTTCCTTCCTTCCTCCCTNTTCCTTCCTTCTTTCCTTCCTTCCTCCTTTCCTTCCTTCCTTCCTCCTTTCCTTTCTTCCTTCCTTCCTTCCTTCCTTCCTTCCTTCCTTCCTTCCTTCCTTTCTTTCTTTCTCTCTCTCTATTTCTATATTTTTCTGGTGTTTATCTTTTATTTTCTATATCATGAAGCATAATTATTATATTCAGACACTTTTCCTGTTATTTTTGCTTTCTTTCCTTATCTCCTTGGCTTTCTTATTTTTTAATTTTGGATTTTTTTTCAATTTGGAAGCTCTTAAGTAAAAATGTGGAAAAAACAATGTTTGTTATATGAATTGTGTTGTTGCATATATAGTTTTAAGTGACTAGACTTCAGGTAGTGTTAGAATCAATGGCTTTAGCGTCCCTCCAATCTGAGTTTCGGTCTTGTCTCTGACACTTACTAGCTGTATGGTCTGGACCCAGCTACCTTTCTTCTGTTAGACAATAATAGCAAACATTTGAATATGTACTATATTCTGATCATTCTTTTGAGTTTTGGTTATTAACTCATTTATTCTTCACAAAAACTGTAGGTATTATTGACCCAGTTTACAGATGAGGAAATGGGAGCACAGAGAAAGACGAAGTCACTTTCCCAATGTAACATAATCCATAATTTCGTCAGAGACATCTACTGAGACATTTCACGTCAGTGCGGCTGTATAATGCACTGTCCTCTGTGGTTCTTCCCGCCACCCTCCCCATTTCCTGTCCTGGATAACTCTTCACCCTCCTCCAAGACTCAGTCTGAGCCCTGGCATCACTTCCAGCAGAAAGCCTTCCTCCTTTGTATACCTGTGGCTTAATTAATGATGCTGGGCTCCCATGACATTCTTTATGGGTTTTTTGTGTTTTTTCTAAATTTTTTAGGTTTTATCTTTTCACTTTGCACTAGAGTTATTGCTTTATTTGTCAATCTCCATGGTCAGGCTGAGGGAGAAATTACACCCTCTCTTTCTATTGCTAGGATCTAGCTGAGTACCTTTCAGTATAGAGTAGAAATTGTGGTAAGAATACATACATATCTATATCATCTATATCTATATCTATATCTATATCTATATATCATATAATTTTAAAATTCTAAGTTGTATAATTTGAACAAGTTACTTCTTTGAGCTTTTGCTTCGTCAGTTGTACAAGGGGTTTAATAGTATTTCCATCCTCTTAGGATAATTGTGAGAATTGAGATAATGTATGTTAAGTGCATACATGTCATGGAAAGGTTACTCAATAAGTAAGAGCTGTTTCTGTGATTATTATTAGTGTCCGAGATTATTCATGTACATAGGCTTTCTCAGAACACCGAACTGTAATATATTACGGGTCCTGCATCTTCTTGAGCACCGGTTCTTTTCTTGTCAGAAAGATATTTTCTCTGATAGAGTATTTCATTTAATGGTTGGAAAGAGCAGAGGAAATTCCTTCAACTGTCAAAGATGAATAGGACATTCAAGTTCCCTGTACTATTCTTTAAATTTGCAATATTTATCTGGTACTTTAAACCAAAATTAACTGCTCTGCAAGACTGACTCTATTATTCATTTGCTATACTCAGCATATAAGAAAGGATTGCTTGCTCATGCAGGTAGAATAATTGTTTAAATGGGTTTTTCTTCTTCCCAATGTAATTATTTAATGATTTAAAAACTTATTTTAAACAATAAATTTTAAGCATTGATACAAAGAAGAAAAATGTTAATTTTTTTGAAATCTCCTTGATTAAAAACTTTATTAATTACATACACCGTAATGTCAGCTTTATTTATGCTCTTAGAAATCTTGTTAGAGAGCTTTGGACGTTCCAATTTTTAAAAGATCATAAGCTCTTTTCTCTTGGTAGTATTTTACATTTTTTGTTTCTTTTGGATATTCCTAATATTATTTTTTTAAAAGAGTAGATTAAATGCATGTGATAGAGAAAGGTTTCTCTAAAAGAAAACTGCATATCTCCTTAAAATTGAACCTTTAAAATACTCATGCCAGGAAGTATTAAGCAAACCGTGAATCTGAGCTCTAGTTGTGGTTATTTGGAAATTGTTTCCTATAGTCTTCCTAAGCCACATGTACTCTTTGGAAAAAGTGAAGTGAAATCCTTATTACTGACTTCATCATTTAAAGCCATAGTAAGGCAGAGTCGTGAAAAAGAAAATGCATGCATTATATAAATAAAGCTGCTAAAATGGGTTGGAGTTATTTTCTTTATTTCTTTTTGCTGTATATTTTATTAGAATTGAATATTTATGGTTATCTCTTTTATTGCTGCTGCATATGCACAATCTATATTGGCTTCTGTCCATCATAATATTATTGGGTTTAGCTATCCCGCCTTCCTTTTGGGGATTGACTTCTTTATGCTTGTGTGTATATGTTTTTAGTAGTTTCAAATAAATTATTTTTTCACATTTTATGGACTCAGCTATTTGAGAATAAACTGTCTTCTGATATATAACTTCATAATAAATGGAGAAAATGTCACTTTGGAGGACATTCAGTATCTGGGGGATGCTTTTACTATTGGTGATCTCAACAGTTGATTTTAGGCTATATTTTATGGAGGTATGTTTTATAAAATGCCCTACATTAAGGTTATTTTTACACTACAAATTTTGCCTTTTATTATTTAAACAACTCAAAAAAAAAAAAAAGCTGTCCAAAGTACTTATAAAATCCAGATTACTCTCTGGCCTCTCAAGACCCTGCCTGATGAGGCCTTTTTCTGCTGTCCAACTTTATTGCAAGCCTTTCTCTTCTGATTCAAAATGCTTATTTCTCCGTGGCCATATTTCAATTCTTCTAACACAGGACAGTCTTTCTAGACCCAGGGCCTTTGCACATGCTCTTCTCTTTGTTTTGAATGCTCTTGGTTCATTTAGTTAGTTGACTCATTCTCATCACTAAGGCCTCAATTTAAATACTACCTCTTCAGAGAGGCCTTCTCCATAAACCCCAAATTATCCCTTCCCCCATGTTGTCTGTCATAATATTACTTATTTACTTGACTTATACATATGGTATACTTTGCTTCCTTTTTTTGTTTATTTGTTTTCTCTACCATAAGTGGTAGGCCTTGAAGACCTGGCATTTATCTATATTAACAGGAGTCCCTGCATTTAACACCATGATTAGCACATAATCAACACTCAACAATATAAGAAAGATTAAGAATGAATGATTAAGGATGTATTTCTTCACACAAATTGGACAGCCCATGTATGCAGTTTCCGAGGCAGGGAAGAGCTTGATGTGTTCCTGAAACTGAAAGAAGATCAGGGTGGCTAGAGCATGATGGGTGGCAGGACGATGACAGGAGATGAGGTTACGGAGTTCAGCAGGGACTGGGAGGCCACATTAAACAAAGTTGGATTTATTTATTTTGTAGTATGAGGTGAAATCCTTGTAAGGTTTTAAGCTGGGGATGAAATGGTCTGAATTGAAAGGAATTCAGAGTCACTGCTCCTGGAGATTGGATTGGATGAGGGGAAGAGTAAGCCAGGGAAAACCCATTAGGAGGCTTGTGCGGCATCTTGGGAAGAAGATGGATGATTCAGACTCCAGCGGTGGGGGTAGAGAGGGAACAAAAGGAAGATAGGGATTGAGAGATCATGTTGATGCAGTTTCTGCAGATGAGTAATTCTATTGTTGGTGTTTCAAGTTTGGGGTGGGAAACCAAAAGATTTTCCACATGCGGTGTTGAAGATATCTGAGATCCAAGTAAAGATGTCGGCTAGGTCAACGAGGCAGTGCACAGGAGAGTCTCAAACTCAGAAAAGAGGCTTTAACTAAAAAAAAAAAAAATGAATTTGGCAATCTTTGATATGTAACTATTATTCAGAGACACAGGACTAGATATAATAACTGGGAAGCACTATTGAGAAGAAAGCAAGTCCAGGGAAGAAGCTTGAGAAATCCTAACATTTAGGAAGCAGAATTTTGACGAGTCAGCAAATAGACGAAGGAGGAATAGCAAATACCATAGGAGGAAGGCTAGGTTTGTGCGGAGTGGTTTGCCTTGCCTGATGCTACCAAGAGATTGGAGTAAACCACCTGAAATGTTACTAGTGTTAAGAGAAGTGTTAGTGTTGTTGTAGTGGGGTAAAAGTTGGGCAGGAGTTGGTTAAAGTGGGGGGAGAGCAGGAGCTAAAGGCAGCATGTGTAGACAACTTTAAAAAATGGCTCTGAATGGTAAGCAGAGAATGGTATGAGAGCATGAGAGACACTTATGGTCAAGCAAGGAGTTTAGAAAAAGGATAGATATTGGAGCAAGTTTGTATGTTGACTGGAGTCATCTGGTAGAGGGAACGGTTGGTGATTCAGCAGAGCAAGTTGTCTGATAGGGCTTTCGATGTGATACATATGACAACATTTTAAAGGGAGACAGTAAAGAACCTGTATAGTTGTAAAACTTGTTTATTGTTGCTTGAAGTGGTAAAATTATTAATTCTAAGTTGATAGTTTAAAGTATGAACTGTATATTGTAAGCATTAGAACAGCTGGAAAGATTATATGAAGTCTACATAAAAGACTCTATAAAAGATTACAGTGAAAAAGCCAAGAGAAGATGAAAATAGAACTCTAAAAAAAGTATATATTCAAATATTTCAAAGGGGTACAGGGAAGGAAAATCAGAGGAACACAAATGTGGTGGACAGAGTCTAAAGATGTGCCCGTAAGATTCCTGCCCACAGGTTATTCAGTCAGACACTAACTCAGGTCCTGCTTTTGAGGGTACTTTGCAGATGGAATTCAGGTTACTAGATGGTTGAACTTAAAGAGAGTGTCTTTGATGGCTCAGGTAAGTCCACCACAATGACATCAACTGTTGAAAGCAGAAGGCAAAAGAGTTAGAGAATTGTAGCAGCCATCAGAGATTTGAAGTGTGAGAAGAATGTGAGAATAACTCAACCTGCGGTTGCTGGAGGTACAAGGTGAAGAGTAATGCAGGTGGCCTCAAGGAGCTGTAAGGGGCTCCCAAGGAAAAGGGGGCTTCGGGGACCTCTTCCCTATGGCCCCAAGGAAATGAATTCTGCCAACCGCCTGACTGAGCTTTGGAAGCTGATTCTTCTCCAGAGCCTCCAGGAAGGAACGCAGCCCTGTGACACTCTAAGCAGAGCAGCCAGCTGAGACACGCTGTGCTTGGACCTCTAACCTACAGCAACTACGAGATAAATCATGACTTCAGTCACAACATTTGTCATAAACAAATTTGTCATTTGTTATGGCAGCAATAAAATTAATACAGATGTTTCATACATGGAGGTAGGGTGCTTCTGTAACAAATACTTGAAAATGTAGAATTGGCTTTGGAATGAGTCTGTGGGCAGAGGCTGGGAGAATTTTGAGGAAGATGACAGAAAAAACTTAGATTGTCTTGAAACAAAATACTAGTAGAACATGGACACTCAGATGCTTCTGATGAGGGCTTAGAAGGGACGAGGAGTATGTTACTGGACACTGGAGGAATGGGGATCACTGCTGTACAGTGGCAGAGGACTTGGCAAAATTGTGTCCTGTGGTTAGTTATGCTGCAAGCAGAACTTGTAAGTGATGGACTTGGATAAATAAGATTTCCAAGCAAAATGCTTAATATTATTAGACAACTGGAAGGACTTCAGTTGTCTACAACTATCATAAACTATGAGGATTAAGGGTGAAGTCTCTTTCAAATAGACTTAATGTGTCTGAAGACATAAAGTCAAAATGAAGGTCAAAATAAGACATTAAAAGAAGTTGCTGTCTTGTCAAGGTATAGTGCTATAAGTAGTAGGCTTGACATCATGGTTGCCAGAGGGTCATGCTGAAAAGATGAGTGACTTCTACATTTTGACACTTAGCCGTGACTTTGGGTAATATAAGACCGAGCGTGGGAGGCAGGTCAGAGTGAGTGTGTGTAGTGTTTGTCCTTTGTTATTTATTGTCATTGCTCAGGTTCTCGCCCAACCTGCAGTTTTCAAAGGAACCGTGAGGCACTGCCAGATGGACAGCCTGTGCTTCTCACATACGTTGGCTCCCCCAGGCTTCCCGTCTCCATCTGGAGTCTGGTTGACGGTGCCAATGCTGCAGCACCAGGAGCTAACCTCTACCTGCCTCGCTGGGGCCGTGTTCTCTCCAGAGCATCTATTTATGTACCAGCTCATGCTGCAGCACCCAGCTGGCTTTGTTGTTGCTGTCCATTTGCAGAGATGTTACCTGCAGTGGTGTTTATTAGTCATAAAAAACACCTTTGAGATAGGTCATCCTTTTACTCTTTGTCGTGTGTGTGTGTGTGTGTGTGTGTGTGTGTGTGTGTGTGTGTGTGTGTGTGTGTGTGTGTGTGTGTAGAAATGAAGAGGGTGAATTTCCCTCAGTTTAGTCAAGGACACAGTGCTGTTTATACACTTCTCTTTATTGAGCAGTAGACCATAATTTCCCTTAAATCTCTTTTTGTAACTTTATTAGGAAGAAATGTATCTGAAGTGGAATGTATAATAATTGCTAGCCTTTTGGAATTGAAAAAAATTCTGCTGGAAAGTCCTTTTGAGGTTCTAAGCCTAAGAAGGGACCTGGTGGTAGAATGTCTTGTAATAAAGAGTTATAGTTCCTTGTATTTTTTTTTTTGAAGTGATATTTGTTATCAAACACAGGTGCTCACCTAATGTGTCTATTTCAGATTCTACTCTGGTGGCTAGAAATTTTTAATTTGGATACTATCTTACAGTTGTGACTTTTAAACTCAAAATTTGTTTACCTTGTGTGCCATTTAGATCTTTTTTACTTTACTCCTCAGAAAACACTGGCTTCTTTCCAAAATTCACTAATTGGGTTTGTATAAGACTGATGCAAAGGGCCACACATTACCCAATGACCATGGAGGATGCTGGAGGATAGGGGGCGGGGAGGATTCTAGAAATCTCTTTGAGTGAGATTGACTATAGTTATATGTGTGAAATAGAATACCTATACATGTGAGAAGAATAAAAGAGGTTAATATAGAGGGAGCAAGTCGATTCCCCAAAGGAACATTTTTTTTTTAAGGATCTGGAAACTATTGATGGACTCAAAATGATAAATGGATCGAATTATGACTGTAAGCTTAATAATAGTACTGGCGATGGGAGGACACAGCCAAGCACAATATTATTGTGTGATAAAAGAAAGAAAGAAGCCTGCAACTCTAGGTTTCTAAGATGCACTATTATAGACAAAGACTTTAGATGAGCACATATTTGGATTAGTTTCTCTCATGATGGTATCACTGTTTTATGTTTGTCATATATTGTATTTTCTCTGTTTATCAGGGTGAGTAGAGAAATGATATTATTTTTGAAGCTCCGGGAAGGTTGCATTTTGATTTTGTCAGTTTAAGATTTTTTTTTGGTGAAGATTGAAGAATAATAAACAAGAAAAGATAATCCAGGTGAAGGAAAAATGCATGATATTGGATGACTGGAAGGATAGCAGTTATCTGTAATTTATCATAAGCTGTGAGGAGTAAGGGTGAAATCGCTATATATGAGTCTATACCTGTCTATACCTGGTAGGAGAGGATGAGTCCCCATGGTGATTGTGCTGAGGTTTCCAGATTCACTGCAGCTGTGCATTTAGCATGAAAACAGATGAAGTGAAAAAGTGTGGCTGGGAGAAGTGGAAGAAATAGGTACTAGTCTAGTAGAACAGTATTAAAAATATCACCAATTACTGAAATAACATGTGTTAAGCAATATCTTTGCTCGACTCGTGTTGTCATTAACACCTAATAAGAAACATCTGTACGCCACACAATGTGTCAGAATCTCGAGATTTTAAGCTAAATATGGCAGAGTCCCATTTGGATTTTACAACCTAGGGAGGGCTATATCTCAGCATAGACATTAAAATTAATTAAGTGCTATAAAAGGGGATTAGAAAAGTAATTTTCGTTAAATACTCCAATCTAACTGTCTGGGTTTGAATCTGTTCAGTGACTTGCCGGCTGGATTTATCGCAGGCTCAATTTCAACATTAGTTTTTAAAGTTTGAGGAACATAACTGGACTGCTTAGTAAGTTGTGTACCATTATTCGTACCACTTAGTGCTTGTTACATACAGTAAGTTGGTTATGAGAATTATGAATAAAAGGTTATGAGAGTAACATTGTAATATTGTAACAGGCTCTAGGGCATCAAAAATCCCTGTATGGATTTGAGTGCACCTGTGTCTGTATTTGGGCACAATGCACCCAAGAGCACAGAGATTTAAACCCCTTTTCTGGCCTTAATGCTGATTGGTTGTGACTCTCATGACTCTCACAAAATCTCTCTGATCTTTAGTCTCCTTGTATGTTGTAATTTCTACCTCTAAGGGTTGTGGTGTGGGTATTAAGAGACTCTGTAAAACTTTAGTCAAATAAATCTATCCATCTCAGTTACCCTTTCATAATTTTGGGCATTTATAGTTTTCATTTTGAATATGTGAAAACTATGTAGATTGATATTACCTGGTTTTTTATGTTCAGATCATTGAGATTTCTAAAATTGCATTTTTACTCTGTTCATGACTTAGTTTCTACATTAAGTGAAAATAATCAAAATATAAATATACATGTTTCACATTGGGATAGTATATAGACTCAGAAAAGTCTTAATACTGTATGTGTTTTGGTAAAAATGTTTGGATTCTTTTGATAAGGTTATATTCACTTTTAAAAACTCTACATATTTAAAACCCTTGACAAAAGATTTTATTAATACCCATTTACTCTGAAGTCAGATTTGGAGCTTTTCAATCCTAGTGCACGAGCTTTGAATCTTGAATTAAATGAAGGACTCCAATGTGCAGCACAGACCCATGTCACAAAACCTTATGTTAATTGGGCACTACATTTCTTCGCATTTCAACCAGAGCCTTCTTGATTCTTAGCATAGGATTTTTAGAAGCTTACTTATCAGCTTTACTGATCCACATCATATTGAATCTGGGAACTAGAAGAGGATTGAGCAAAGCTTTCGGAAGGGTACTGATCGATAGCTGGAGAAGTGACTCCATATACAACCAGGTGAAGACACAGTGACCTTAATGTCAACACAGATGTGTATTCATGCAGATTCCAATAATTGAGTTCATAGTGCCCCCTATGAGTCACTGAGAAAGATTGCCAGCTACCCGTTTTTCATGGAGGTAGATGTATGTGTATTATGTTTTATTATGTTGCCATCTAAGAATTTGATGTGGAATGTTCACTTGCCCAGAATACTAAGAAGCATGACAATATTTAGAGTGGCAGCATGAAGGACTGAATCTTAGAAAATACGAGAATGAGAGGAGAGGGAGTAACAGAAACGAGCATGAAAGAGGAGAAAGAGGTAGAACAGCCTGTGGTCATGGGACAACAAGAAGGTTTGCAAGACTGGGGAAAGGATGAAGTCAGACTTTCAGGGGTGGGGGACTCTCAACTTCAAGGCTTATAAACATCACCCAGGGGGCTAGTTAAAATGCAGATTTATGGACCCTGTCTTCAGAGAATATATTCCAGTGGATTGGAGTTCAAGGCCAGGTACCAACATTGTTTCTAACGTCTCACTAGTTCTAATGTGTATAATCCATGGTTCACACTTTGAGAAATAGTACCAGGGAAGATGGGGCCATTGGGTTAGGGTCTTGTGTGGAAGAGAAATGTTAAAAGTGGTCTGGAAAGATTAATATACCAGAGTGGCATGCCAGAGGCCCATATGAAAGCTACTAATTAGTTCAGCTAGAAGGTGATGAGAGCCTGGCTGGGTCTGCTGACGGAGACATTAGAAAAGACAGAAAAATAGAGGGCAGAGTCAAGAGAATGTGATGATTTCACACTAACTGTGGGTGAGATAGACAAAAGGGAGAGGGCAATGGCAAAGCTAACATATTAAGATATCACTGGAAAGGAAGGTGATTTTAAATGCAATAGATAGAATTGATGTTGGGTTTATCCTTTATCTGATTATAATTACTCTGGTTTCTATTTAAAGTTTATTCATAAGTTAATATTATTTACTGCTAAAATGATTGGGTTTGAATTATACCCCTTGCTAAAACTAACTTAGACAAGTTTGTTTATCTCACAGAACTCCAGTTTTCTTATCTATAAAAAGGGTGTACCAACCTCATAGGGTCATTAAGAGAAATACATGTAGGCATAGCACTTTTTGCATCCCTTCTCTAAGTTGTACACATCAGAGACTATCTATGAGCACTTGGCTTGGCTTTGGACTCAGACTTCTGTTTGCAGAGGAAGAATTTTCATTTATTTGTCTGTGTTGACTTTTCTTTTACAATATGGAACTTCTAAACAAGAAGCATGTATCTAAATTTCTGAGGTGGTTTTGAGTGTTTCTGAAGAAGCAGTACAATAGTAACCATCATATAGTATAGGTAAGAATTTGTTTGCTTCTAATAGTAAGTAAACTGCTTCTAGGCCAGAGGATTTCAAAGCACACTTTTCCTGTGCCCAGTTTCCGTTCTGAATTCTTAGCTCCGGTTGCTAATTCATCAATTCTCGGCTTCAGTACGTAGACCAAGCAAGTGAAGGCGAGAAACCCTGCTGTTTCACTGCTCTTTAAGGGAGAGTATTAATTTCAGACCATACACTTTTGGGCTATGTGTTAGAGAACCATTATTTGCCAAACTGGTGGTATTAAACACATGGTTATTAAAATGAACATGGAGGTATTGGGTCTTCCTCAGAGAAAATCTCAGCCATTTTAGCCACATTGATGGCTTAAGAGGAGATTCGTTTTATTTTGATAATTTTTTTTAAGAAAAATACAAATTGTAATGTTTTCAACCAAAAGGTCACTTTTTTTTGTGTACTGTAGCAAGAGTAACGGTGAGCTACATCGGGAATGTGTTACCTTGGGTCAGGGAAATATGGATTGTAGTTCTGGAAAGCTACTTTCATTGTTGCCTGGGTGGTGAAAAGAAAGAATATAAATGTGTATGCGTTAAGCCTTGGAGAACCTGGAAGTGTTTTGAGCTTGGCAAAGTTAAATTTCACATTGAGATGTTTTATGTTTAGCAAAACTCAAAACATATTTTGAGAATTGCTTTCTCCCTTAAGTTTATACCTCTGAGAATTTTAAGCAATATTTTTATTTCTGGTTCATTTCCAATATTTTATGAGAAATTTCTGATATCCATGGGACCTTCTTCTTTGAACCTGGAAATTTTGTTTTGCTAATATTAAATTGTATTCTAGTCCAGAAAGTCTGCGTTCAGTTTAAAATTTTAATTTGTGCCTTGATGGTTGGCCAGATAGCTTCAGTCACTCCCAGTATGTTTGTGTTTAATTATATTGAAATGCTTAATTTGTCTTATTGAATATGTAGTTTTACCATTACTATCGTGTTTCAGTGGACATTCATTTAGAAAGAGATCAGGACACTAAGCCATTAAGCATCAAGATTGTCTGTGACTTTTATTTGGTAGAGTTGGAGTGCATAACATCATAAGTATTTTATATACACACATTAAAAAAATGCTGCATATATGTTGAATATATTCAAACAGGCTCCAAATTTAACAATTCTAGCTGTAAGCCAAGTTTTGAGAAAAATATATGGAAACTATCCTTGAATGGATACAAGTTATGATAGCAGAGAGTGTCATAAATTGGCTGGTTTTTTTTTTTTGTTATTTTAGAAATGATCTAACAGAAATGACTCGGGGTCTGCTTTTCTCTTCCTTTCATGGATGTGTGGCATTCTTGATGTCATGAAAATAAACTATAGAGCACAAATTCAGATGTATTAATCACTGTACTTAGAAGGACTTTTTCATACTTTTTCATATTAAAATGTTGAAAATATTAACTGATCCTTTGAAGGATCTCGTTTTGTATGTTTTATTATCACTAGGGTACATTCTTATATAGTGTATGAGAAGTTGTTATTCCTTGCTAGAGTTTTACTCTGTGTAGTGTAAGTATAATTTTACAGGAATCTACAGTTCCCACACAGATGTTAATTCTGTGTTACTCTAAGGGAATTCATTAACATGAGATGCACAAGCTAAGAAAGATTCTGAATGTCTCATTACTTTATAAGATGTAAACATTGAACTTTTCATGAGCATTCTAAGGCCATAGAAGACCACTTTTTTGAATAAAAATTAAATTAAATTTTAATCTGTGTTTGCCTGTGAATATTTATAATCAATCAGGTAATTTTTATGTTTATTCACTTCTTTTGTGCTTAGAGATGCTCTATTCTAGAAGTGCCATATTTTGAAAATACTTGAAACATTGTTGTTTCCTTAAGAAACCTCCATTTCTTTCATTTCTAAATGTACAAAAGAAGGATCACAAACATACACATTCGCAGTGGCTTTGGAAATAATCCAATGGGAATCCACGACAGTGGCCTATTCAGTAACAGAAATATGACTAAATATAATATTCTTAAGCAGGTTGAATTCTTTGAAACATTTAAAGTATATTAGCATGCATTATTTTCCATGCTCAATCTTTATTCTCTCCTGGTAAGTGAAAGATGTAGAAAGAGGTTGGGTTTAAATCTTCTTTGTTCATAGGATACACAAAAATGCTAGCATTTAAAATACACAGTATTGTTTTCACCATGTATGACTAGACTCTAAGAATATTTGCCTTTATTTTTTTAGCTATTTTCATTTTTAATTCTAGAGTATGCTTCTTAAAAATGCAATTAACACATTATTTAAGTGATCATAATTATTCTGTTTTAAAAAATAGTGTATAAAATTGAATTGGTTCACTGGTAATACAGTGTGTCATGTGCAACAGAAATTGGAATTCATGAGTTTTTTTCTTTTTCTTTTATTTTTTGTTCCCAAGGTCATACCCTAATGGTTAGTGGTATTAGATTCTTCTTGGCTAGTCTAGGTGGCATATCTAGTAGAGACACCCACACCCGTATCCCTGAGGGCTCTAAGCCACAGCTTACCATGCCCTTTTCAGGACATGGCTGCTGCATTTAGAATCAAAATTGGTCAAGAAAGTATTATGAGGTGTCCAAGGGGGTTTCTTTCTGCCAAACTTATTCCTCCATTCCCAGGTGTGTTACAGCAGCCCCAATTTATTTGATGATCAGAGTCAATTACCCTGTCAGGATGGTGACACATTATCTTACTTGCTGGTAAGCGCCAAAGCTCTTAGGCAACAGTTGTAGTTTAAACTTCAGTGGGATTCTTGCCTTTTTTTCTGGTAAAAAACTCTTTTTATGTTAATGGGCATTTCACTTTAAATGCTGAGTCCAGAGCTGTGGGGAATGAGAAGAACAAATTTCCTAGTGGGTCACTGGGAGTGATGGGAATAGGGCCACTTTTGCTTCTCCCTCTTGGGTTTTTATTATGAAGCTAGTCCACACTGAGATTTTAAGAATTTGTTGAAATTTGAAATGTTTTCCTCTTATTCAGTTTTAAGGGGCTGCCTCCTCCATTTATTCTCTGCCAGAGGTGAAATCATTTATGTGTCTCATACCTTTTTGGGAGGGCTTGTCAATAGATGGAATTCAGTTCACTTTGTAATGTTAGCTCTCTGGATTAAAAAAAAAAAGACAATTTGTCAAATTTCTGGCTTTTTTTTTTTTTACATAGCTATAGTGGGAACAATATTCTCTTCCACCTTTTCACATCCCATGCACAAATAAGTAGAACTATCAAAATAAATGTTTTGATATCTTGTCTGGGGTGGGGTGGGGGGAGTGTATTGCTGTTTAAGAGGATTCCCCTCTATGATAAATCTTGAAAGCTAAGGAATCAATCTGGAAATTAGGCCAGCTACATATGTCAATCTCACTTATACATTTAGTGACCTGGAAAATGACCATTAGATGGGTCACAGACCCACTGGACAGACTGTGAGTCAACCTGGGCCAAGACTCAATTTATTACTTTCAATATTGTCCCAGTCTAGTAGCTGGCTCATGATAGCTCGTTGGGTTTCCAAGTCTCAGTGTCAGTTCAGGCCCTGTTTCCAATAGTCCGTCTGTGTATGGTTATCCATGGAAATAGCTATAGGCTGCTGCGGAAGGACTGAGGCCTCATTATCATGTATTCTTTTCATTGTGTTACAAGACTCTTCCTCCTGGAAACTCAATCCCTCCTTCAGTATATGGACTCCAGGTCTTAAAACTGTCACATACCTCAAAGCTCAGTAAAATATTTTGGAAGGGTTGGAGGGTAACCAGGTCACCACTCTCAATCTTCTGATCATGCAGCTTTCATATTTTTTATTGTATACATTGAATGATACCCTTGGTTGGCTGCCCATATATTTTGACCCTTGAATGCCGTGTTCTGTTAATTGTCTCATAAGTCTCTGAGGGTTAGGGTTCCTTCATGTGACCACAGCCTTGCCATGAATTATGATAATTAGCTCTGCCTGGCTTAGGCGATTGACCTCTTATTGTTTCTATCAAACACATTGTTGTCAGTGAGCCCAGTTCTGCAATACCATCTTCTGCCATTAGTCTTGGCTTTCAGAGGATCATCGCTTTAAAAAAACATTTTATTGAGGTATATTTGACATATAACTTTATATTACTTGTTGTACCTTATTTCTTAGGGATATTGGTTCTCCTTTCATCAGCGTGTTTCTTAAAGTCTTGGTAAATGTTGTATCTTCAGGGCCCTTTTTATGTCATATAGTCATCTGGTGGGTTTTCTAGCTGAGCATATATGTGTATTTGAGCATACTTGCTTTCCTGAGCCTTTTAATCCCTCTGACATGGAAATTCTGGAATTTCTCTGGAAGATGAGTGCTTTATTCTGATAGCATGTTTGCATTATCTTTCAGTGTCTTTTCAAGGGCATTAAGTCTTATAACCCAGGATAGTGCTTCCAAATGAATAAACTCTCTCTTATATAACTTTATGCTCCACCTTTAGAACTGAGTCCTTGAGTCCCATTGGGGCTCCTGCAGGTACAAATTGGCTAGGCTCTGAAGATCCTTTTGGATATAGCCCCTTGCCTTCTGGTTTAGGCTCAACTCATCCTGGTGAAGCTAGATTGTGATTTAACACTTGTAATTGGTTTATTAGCCAAAAAGAGAAGTGAGGACAGATCTTGAGAGATACATGGTATCTTTCAAGGGAATATTACTGGCATCACCTTTAAACAAGGGGAGAATACTAGTCCTTAATAGAATGGAATAGGCCACTTCTTCAGACTCATAAGTTGCAGAGAAATCTAGAGGTTCAAGATGTTCATGTGTATCAACCCATATTTCTCCATCCAATGTGTCAGGGTACTATTATTTTCCAAGTAGGATCTAATTTTGGTACAGCTGACCTACTGAAATTGGGGAGATTCACCTTCCTTGGAGCTCTATCACTCTTAGAATTAGGTCCCGGACCTCATCCTTGATTTTTCTCTGTCATCAGGCTATATAGGAGATGAGAACATTTTCATATGCTTCCCAAAATGCTTTCTGGCTTTCACCTATAGTTTGTAATTACTGATAAATTCCTCTCTGTCTTTTGTTAGCATCAGTAGAGTTAAGCATTAGCCACCTTATTTGCTGTCCTTAGAGTTACTATTGGGTCTTCGGAAAAGTCATGATATATTTTGTCTATGCTTTTCAAAGGTCATTTATTTACATAAAGAACAAAGATCAATCAATGATATATTGCCCGTTTTGTTCAATAAACTTTTGCCATCTTTCAGTGAGCTTCATAATTCCTCATTCATAGAAGGACCTGTCTTTATTTGTGAAAAACTAAACAAGATGCTGATTTATAGCCTCATCTGAATTGAACGTTATACCAAGCAAAGAGTTTTGAAGAGAGCGAAACAGTGGAAGTCTGAACGCACAAGGTCAGGCGAGTATGGTGGGTGTGGCAACACATCCCATCCAAGCTCCAGTAATTTTTGACAGGTGATCAAACTTGTGTGTGGTCTTGCGTTGTTGTGATGGAACACAACTCCTTTACAATTAACAAGCTTTGTACATTTCTGGATGATGGATTCATTCAAAATGTCCAATTGCTGACAGTACACATTCAAATTGATTGTTTGCTTTCTTGGTAGGAGCTCAAAAAACACATCTTTAAAATCCCACCACACTGAGAGCATAACCTTCCTCTGATGAATGTCTGCTTTCTATGTCGTTTGAGGCAAATCATCACTTTGGGACCAAGACCATTTGTGCACCACATTGTTGTAAACAATCCACTTCTCATTACCAGTTATCAGTCACTTCAAAAAAAGACTGCTTTTCTCACATTTAATGAGCATATTGCAGATGTTTATGTGCACCATCAAATGAACTTCTTTGAGTTCATGTGGAACCCAAATATCAAGCTTGCTTACGTATCCCAGCTTCTTCAGGTGGTTGTGAACACTTGAATGATGGATGTTCAATATTTCTGCAACCCCACGTGTCGTGTAATGTGGGTTTGACTCGATCAATGCCTTTATTTAGTCGTCATCAACCTTGGTGAGCCTCCCTGACCGAGGAGCATCGTTGAGATCAAAATCACTAGCACAGAATTTCGTAAACCATGGTTGGCACTGACGAACTTGTAGAGCATTGTCACCGTAAACTTTATGCAACTTTTCAGAAGCTTCACATGCATTCTTCCCTTTATGAAAGTAAAACAGTAAAATATGGCAAAAATGCACAGTTTGGTCTCCCATCTTCAACTTGTTTGTAAAATCTCCAGAACTCAACCAGATCACTCAATTTTTAAAAAAATGAAGCTAGAACTGTCAGCTGTCAAATGACATAGCAATAACATAGATGCAAATTACTCTAGTACTTCCAAAAATGAACTAGTGCCATCTGTTGCAAACATGCATCATGACTTTTTCAAAGATCCAATATTTCCCCTATATTGTGCAAAACCTGATATATCACAGTAACATTCCATTTTACACTTTATCATGACTACAGGAGGAAGACAACAATTATACTATCATATGCCAGCCTCTTGTGTTCCACCTACAACCAATCGTGAGCTTCTCATTGCCAGCCAAAACTTCCATCTGCAAAATTTTATTTTGGTGTCTGTTTATGTGTACAGTATTGACACCAACTGTTATAGGTTGGGTTACTGGGTAAGCAGATTCTGTGTGGGAGATTAGTATGTGAGGGTTTATCAGGAAAGTTCTTGGAATCACCAATTGTGAAAGGGAAAGGAAGGAAGCAGAATTGGACAGAGCAAGATAGTGGGCTATAATGCAGTCTCGATGAAGATCTCATACAACTCTAGAGCTATGATGCTAGCATCACCTATCAGAGATGTCTCAAGTTGGTGGAGGGGCCTATACCCTTATGCACCCTCCTCTACCAATCATTGGATTCTTGCTACTTATAGGAAGTGGATTTGACTATGGATGAGGCACCTTTTCAGCCAAGAGGACTGACAGTTGAAGTCTTGTAGGCAACAACCTCTCCAGCATCTGGGAATAAATTCTTCAAACAAGAGATGGGATCTAGGCAACCCATCAGAGCATCCTCTAAAAACACAAGAGAAAAGACTCTTAGTAGTGGTACCCTCCTCCCCATCTCTCTCCATATTTATAGGGGAAGTAGAGACAGAAAACTACTAGGCTACTGTATAGAAAAAAAAAATCTACCCTTAAATATAATACCATGCCCATTTACAAGTAATTTCTGCCAAATATCTAAGGAGTAAATAATCCTATTCTTATACACATTGTCTAGGTGACTAGAAAAGAAATAATGTCTGCCAGTTCATTTCATGAGTTTACTATAACTTTGATTCTAAAGCTACAGTAAACTCCTAATTCTGAAAATAACAGAAAAATATTATGGGCCAATCTCTTTTATAAATCAAAATGCTAAAATCCAAAATAGGAACATAAGAGGCTTCTTTGATTTGATAAAGTATCTACCAAAACCCTTTAGCTAAAAGAATACTCAGTGGTAAATATTAGAAGGCTTCTGTTTAAAAGTTGTAAGACAGAAATTCCTGCTATCAAGTGCTTATTTTTAATATTAAGGTGTTAGGAATTTTGTAGAACAAAAAAAGTAAGTGTATACAAACACACACACTCTCAGACACATGCAAACACTAGAATTGGAAAAGTGGAACACAAGTTATTACTTTCAGATGATAGAGAATTGTCTTTATAGGAAGTATAAGAGATGTATTGGAGCCAGTGGAAATGTTCAACATATATGATAAGTACAAGATCAAAATATAAAAATTATTTTCTTATATACAGGGGACACCTAGAAAAAATAATTTGAAACATTAATATTTATTATAGCAAAAAACCTAAAAGTTTACCAAGAAATAAATTTAACATGTCATACATATGATCTTTACAAAGTTATACTTTTGTGGAAAAATGCAAATGAAACCAAAATAAATTGAAATATAATCATGAGTATGAAAACTAAATATCTTTAAAATGACAAGGTTTTCTATGTAAATTTATATATAAATGCATTTATAATCAAGATCTCTAAAGGATTTTTCTGTTAGCTTGACGATCTGCTTTTGAAATTCATATTGATAATCATATTGCAAAGAACAACTGAGAAAATTTTGAAAACTTAAGTAGGGGGTAAATACTATTAGATATAAAGACTCATTCTAAAGAGATTATTAACAGAATAAAGTATTAAAGATAAATATACCAATTATATGGAATGGAGGGCCTAGGTATATGGCATATATGACAGAGGTGGCATGCAAATATTTGGAGAAAGGATGGCCATTCTTTATGTGGGGCTGGGAGAGTTAGTTATCCATGCAGAAGATAAATTTAATTTTTACATATCACAAAAGAAAAAAATAGTTCAATATGAAGTAAAGACATACAGGTGTACAGCAGATTTTTGAATATAAGGAAATTTAGAAAACTATGAACTCAGAAAAAGGTCTCTTGCTTAAACATGACTTAAAAACCACAAAATATAGGCCAGCCGAGTGGCTCAGTTGGTTAAGAACGTGAGCTCAGAGCAATAGGATTGCCAGTTCGATTCCCACATGGGCCAGTGAGCTGCGCCTGAGCTGAGTTGCCGCTGAACTGCCAATAGGTGGCAGGATGGCTCAGTTGGTGAGCGCATGCACTCCTAACAACAAGGTTTCCGGTTTGACTCCCGCATGGGATGGTAGGCTATGTCTACCTGCAACTAAGAGTGAACACGGCAATTTGAGTTGAGCTGTCCTGAGCTGCTGCCGGGCGGCTGGATGATGACTGGACTTGGAGCTGAGCTAGCTGCGCCCTCCACAACCAAGATTGAAGGACAACAACTTGGCTGTTCCCTTTCTCCAATTCCCCCAATAAAATCTTAAAAAAGAAAAAAAATCACAAAATATAAAGCAAAACACATTTAAATAG
This sequence comes from Hipposideros armiger, assembly GCF_001890085.2. Classification (NCBI taxonomy): domain Eukaryota; kingdom Metazoa; phylum Chordata; class Mammalia; order Chiroptera; family Hipposideridae; genus Hipposideros; species Hipposideros armiger. Next base: position 1,461,634 of record NW_017731492.1, on the reverse strand, counting down.
AGTATATTTAATAAATTGCACTCACTATAAACTAGAAACTACTGTAATGAGAAAAAAAAATCAGTATCCAGGATATATAAGAAGCAACTACAATCAATAAACATAGGACAAACCTTCCAAAGAAAAAAAACATTACAAAGAGTGGGAATAAACCATTCACAAAAGAAGATTTCCAAATATGTATGCACAAATAACCAGTCTCACTAGTTATCAATAAGGTATTTGGTAAAACTTTTTTCTCTTTATAGACATGTTTGTAAAATAAATGAGTTGGTTTCCTAGCGTCCTCCAAAGGTGCTCAATTGTGAGTGTGTGTGTGTGTGTGTGTGTGTGTGTGTGTGTGATTAGTGAATTAATGGACTTAAACATATTTGATTATGTGTTTCAATCCAACCATTTATTAACCTTATCAATCAAATTGTCCCAGTTTTGGCCAATGGTATCTTATTCAGTTGTCCCTGAATCTTTAACACAATACTTTAATCTTTTGTAGCTTTATTGCTTCCCGGCATTGTAATATATTCCAGGATCATCTTATTTATTTTCTACCTCAGACTTTGAATCAGTCATTTTTTGCAAACAACTATAATTTTTTTACTAGGAAGTTTTCCGGGGTGCTAGTAGTGTTTATTACCACTGTATTGGCCATTCATTTTTCTCTAGGTTTTTTAATTTGTCAGAGCTAGGAAATGTGTGTTCATATTATTTTTATTATATTAAAATCTATCAGATTCTTTTATTATTTATTATTACTTACTGAACTTCTATTTTGAGACAGATATTGTGCTAGGCACTGGGGATTTAAAAATAATTAAAGCATGGCCCCCCTTTTTTAGGGATTAATAATTTAGTACATCACAGCATGGTGACTATAGTTAATAATAAATATTATACTTGAAAGTTGCAAAGACTAGATTTTAAAAGTCCTCACCACAAAAATAAAAATTTTAGCTACGTATGTGAGGTGACGAATATGTTACCTAACCTTATTATGACAATTATTTTGCAATACATACATATATAAAATCACTACATAACTTTCACAATGTTATGTGTCAATTATATCTCAAAGCTGGAAAAAATAGTACATTAGGTATGCTTTTTAAAAAAACATTCAAAGCCAATTTTAAATCAACTGTTTAGCCTTTTATTTTCCCATTCAGAAAATGACAGTAAGCTCAAGTACTTTAGGGACACTGAATTATTGCAGGGACTATTAAAAATAGATCTCACTGCCAGGTTTGTCACATTGCCCTAACAGTTGCTCACAGGGCTTCTAGTTTTATCAGTGCTGAATCTTTAGCTCTAGCTACTTAGAATCTTGAGTATTTGTGAATGACAGTCCATCGTTAGGATTGGCTGCACACTTGAATAGCTTTCTCTGAGACTGTGGCTGTAGCAGTTGTTCATTTGCTTCTTCACAAGAATGAAATTTAAGAAAAAAAAATGGATTTAAAACAGTTTTTAAATGTATTATTCTTTGGGGGGGGCTTTTTTATGTATCATCTTTCTTTTCATTTTTAGATGTTGGTTTGTTTTATAAGCTCCCCAGTGACTTTATTTAAGTAAATTAATATATAGATTTTTTTTCCAACTGGATGATTTTGCTGAATATTAAATATATAATTTTTGTTTGTGATATGCAGTTGGTAGTATTTTCTTTAACTTCTAAGTCATTTTCCTTTTGAAATTAACTCATCAATAGTACTACCAAGAAATTGGAGGATTTAATGATTAATTTTCCAATTTATATTTCTATTACCTAAAACATGATGCCAGTTCTAAATATTTAATATTTTAAAATGACATAATTAAGAACTATGATGCCCTGGTATTTATAAAGATTTTATTCAGATAATAGGCTTGTATTTCAACATTAAGTTTCTTCTACTCATTATCCTTAGATTTGAAACATTAAAAGCAAATCACTCAATATTAATAGTGCAACTAGATAATAAGCAGGGTCTTTGATGGTTTTGTCCTTTTCACTATGCAAGTTAGGATGAACTTAATTTTCCTTTAGTAAATACTGCCTCTGTAGATTATTTCCATTTTTCAATAAAATATATTATCTGTATATGCCAGTGTGGATAACATCCTTGTTTCTTCAAATCTAAAAATAAGGAATCACCTATTGCTCATGTCCCATATGAAACCTTCATGGGGTTAAGATGGGTAACCAGCATGACCTCACATTGAAATTTTTAGCCAGGTGATGCTTCTAACTCAGCACCTTGTAACTCGAACAAACAACCTAAAGTCAGTGATCATAAGCTGCTATATCAGGTAAAAGGTGGATACAACAGGCAATGAGGAAAAGTAAGCTTTTAAAAAGCAAATTGTATCAGCAGGTTAGCAGGTTAGTAGTGTGAATCAATATTCTAGAGTTTTCTAAGGCTTGAAGGGGATAATGTTGATGAGGGTACTTTATTGATATTAAGTACCACACGTTTGATATTAGTAGAAGTTACTGACACTTTGTGGAACTAGTAAAGAAAAAGTTTAAAACATTGAAAATAATTTTGACTAGGGATGTGTCAGATCTTTCCATTGTTTGCTTGTTCAGCTGTGAATAACTTCTTTTTAATTATCTTCCCAATTGTTCAAGAACTCGAGACTAACTATGAAGAATAGAAATAGAAGTCAGTATGTGGAGTCAGATTTTTTGATGTCAGTGAGTTTATAAATTTTGTAAAGTTTATTTTGTGGAGCACATGTTGTTTTGAGGGTTGTACAGTGGGAGATATTAACCAAAGTAAAAAGACTCCAGCCTTTTACTTGTGTCCAAGAGGAAATCTTTTACAATGATGTATAATAACCAGAAAGGTTGGAATGCAACATTTTCATCTTAACCTACCATAACAGTAGACCACATGAAAATTGGAAAAAAAAAAAAAAGATTCTTCTGTTTGTGTGAAGAGGAGACCAGCCAGTGGGTAAAACATAGTTAAAATCTAGAAAATAGTAAATTTGCATGAGCAGCCTTACTTCCAGGAATACATCAAGATTTACTCCAAGAGCCTGGTGTCAATATTTAGAAAATAAATAAACTTAATTAGGAAAGAAGTATCAGGGTTGCCTCCTACATTGGTCACAAATGTAACCAATTACAGGCCTAGGGGAAGAAAAAAACAAGTGTTTTGTCTGTTGTTGCGAGATGTATGACATGGGAAATGTAAATAAACCAAATTTGATAGTGGTTGATTACGGTATATTCATTATTTTAGCAGTGTAAGAATGGCAGTTTTAAAAACTTATGAACTACAATAATTCATTTTATGAATGCTTGTGACAGAAAATAGGCTGAACCCAAAATTTTTTCAATATTTATTTTTACATTTCTTGATCAAAGTTCTTTTCTGTCAGTGTTTTTTTCTCTTTTGAGACAAAGAGTTCAAAATAAATATTTGTGGTATGGGTGATATTTTAAAAATGTCCTGAGAAATACTGTCCACGGGCATTGTGGGCTATAAATGCAGATTGATATGGTATTTCAATGGATCTTTTGTTATGGGAAAATTTTTGTTTCCTACTTAAAAACAAAGATATGTTTATTTGAAAATTTAATAATCATATCCATAATGTAAAATTGCTTTTGTAACAGAAAAAGATTTTTAAAAATACCTTGCTGCTTGTGTTTTGTGTTCAGAATCTATTAATCAATCTAGATTAATCTTGAAACTCATTAATACTATGAAAAAAGGATTTTATTATCAAATGTCTCTATATGCTGGAGGAATATTTCTTGCTCTAGCATGGTATATATGTGTGTGTATATGTGTGTGTATATTTCTGTTTATTTGTTTTGTATTTTAGATTGAACATTTGCTTCTGTATTGATTATTTTTTATTTCCAGATTCAGGAACTAATTGAAGAAGACGGTGTTTAACTCTAGCAGCAGTTCTGTGTTCTTTGAAAGGAACTCTAAATTTGGAGGATGTTTGGACAGTTTCTTTTCTTTTCTTCTTTTAATAACCAATGATCCAAACAGTAGCTAGCTTTTTATATTGAAGCCCACCCCGTTCCTCCAAAAAAAAATATGCTTTGGTAGATAAAGACATCTTGTTTTAAAGTGGCCAGATAAGAGTCAAATTACCCAGAAGCATCTATCAACCTGGTTTATGAGAGAAAGATGAGTAAACCATTTTATTTAAATCATCATTTGCACTTAACTACATGGGCACTTTTTTTTTTTTTTAAGATTTTTATTGGGAAATTGGGGGGATTGAAACAGCGCTGGGGAATTAGGGGAAGGGGAACAGACAAGTTGCTGCCCTTTTGTTCTTCAGTCTAGTTGTGGAGGACGTTACTTCACTGGCCCAAATTGGCACCACCATTGCGCTCTTCCCAGGCGAGGCAGATCAGTCGCCGGCTTCTGGACGGCAGCTCACTGTGGCTGCTGGCTGCTCA